>NC_050446.1:87358391-87658391 GCF_903995425.1 Onychomys torridus | reverse complement strand
CATTAATTCTAACATGCATAGTATTTATGTTCCACAAAGAAAAAAAATGCTGCCAATTATAACTTCACATCCAAATAGCAGATATATACAATATATATCATACATTAAAGAATATTTACTAATAGCTCATAAGAATTTTATGTGCCTGACAACATACCACTTCCACATTAGAGGAAAAGCAAACACGGAAAGGTTAAATAGTTGCCTAAAGCCAGAGGTAACATGTAGTAGAGCCAGGATTTGAACTCAGAAAGCTAACCTCTGAATGTATACAGAATACTATCCCAGCTCAATTAGTACTGAGGAAGAGAAAAGAAACATGATATGAGAATCTGAGCTTTGTACTCAAAGAAGGAATGAGCATTGGAGAGTTTGTGGCTGATGTATCTGAATATTTGGATAAGTCAGAGAGGCCTTGCGTTCCACAAAATAGGTTAGACCAGGCCTGGTCCTCTGCAAACCTTCTTTCCCAGCTAGCAGTTTCTTGAAGCTCGGTCCTGGGCACCACTAGTTAGCAGCAATTCATCTCTGCCAGCTGGGAAGCCCTTCCATCTGGCCATTTTAAATCCATTACATCCTTAGGAATATATAGTCTTCTATTCTTCCAAGTATCATGTATTTCAGTTAATTTAGATAATAACCAGAGTCACAACTGCAGTTGTGACTAACAGAGAAGCCAGCTAAAGGAGCATCCAGGCACCCAGCTACACAGGCTCTGCATCTTCTACATTTTTCATAATCAGTAAGCTGGAAGCCAGACTCATGAAGTTTATTCATTTAATTTACAGCTCACTGACTTAGTTGCTATGGTAACAGATGCCACAGAAATAGAAAGTCACGGTCACGGTTGACATTTCCCACTGACATACAAACAAATGTTGAATTTTACTGATCATCAAAGATATACTGGCAATATACAGAATGGCAATATACCATTATTATGTCTCCCTTTTAAGTCATAAAACCCAATGTCTTAAAAAAAAATCAACAATTTCTAAGCCTTATTATCATAATTATCAGTGAGGGAACGGCAGTTACTTGTGGCTAGAGCTCTGCTAGGACAATCGGTAACATCTGTTGAGAATGTTGTATGAACGAGGCGCTGTGCTGATAAGCATTTACAGAGAAAGACACCATAGCATTCCATTCCATTGGACACTCAGAGGGATCAATTAAGAGAGAGAAATGGGTGCCATCTTTAGTAATTATCTCAAATTCTGAACAGGTGCATGGGGAGTTTGATAACTCTTCCTTTGAAAGCACACCCCCAAAGGAAATTTAGAATTCATTCAAAGATTCAGATGCAAGTATTCATTACAATGTTGTTACAATGACAAAATAGTTATCAACTTGTTGTGCTTAATAAAGTTTTACATTTTTACCCACCACTACTGTAATACTATTGTGAATATCAACTTCATATGTTTAGTAAAGTCCATTATTTAACTTCATCACAATTCTAATACTCTGTAGTTATTAAAATGATGAATACAATGTTCCCTGTAGATGTAACCGTCTTGTTAAATAAGAAACACAGAGCCAATTGCAGAGTTAAAAGCCAAGAGGTCAGAGCAATAGCTGAGAGCTGAAAACCTTATCCGTCAATGCTGCTCTGTCTTTCCTGTCCGCAAGAGAGCTACTTCCTGTGTTTTTTTGTCTTTTTTATAGACTTTTTGTTCTGTCTTCTCATTGGTTGTAAACCCAACCACATGACCTTGTCACTGCCTGTCTGTACAGACCTCCAGGTTTTCTATGGTTGGTATTGAGATTAAAGGCGTGTGTCGCCATGCTGGCTGTATCCTTGAACACACAGAGATCCTGCCTAGCTCTGCCTCCCAAGTGCTGGGATTAAAGGTGTGCACCACCACTGCCCAGCTTCTGCTATGGCTTGCTCTGACCTCAAGGCAACTTTATTAATATACAAATAAAATCACATTTCAGTACAAATAAAATATCACTATAGTTCCCTTCTGTTTATATGGTTTCCCACAATTAGTTTTAGTTACTGGCAGAATGAGAACAGCTTATGCACAGAGTTTGGGTATCTTGGTGGCGTGGCTCTGCTTCTGAGCCAGTATTGAGGAGTTGTTTCCACTCACATAGATCATGGACTCAGAGATCTGAGCATTGTGACTGACGAAACTGGTTCTGGACTAAGAAGGCCTGCTTCAGGTCTCAGCTCTGTCATCCCTGTGCATGGGACCCAAGGGCTCAGTTTCTCCGCTGTTTCCTCCTCTGTCTAGGTGTGTGTGTGTGTGTGGGGGGGTTGATTCTGATTCCCATCCCAGGGCTTTACAAGCCATGGGGTTGATATTTAGACAGTGCTGAGAGGGTTATCTGCGCCCAGACATAAACAGTGTGTCAACGGGCACACTTTCTCCCTCTTTGACATTATTTCTTAACTGTACTCAGAATGCCTCAGTTTCTTCCTGCCTCACTGTAAGCTCTCACTAACTTTCCCTCAGTCTCTTCCTGGTCCAGTCCCTGGCTGGACCTGTCCTGGTTCACCTTTTCCATCTACAATGACCATCTCATCTAGTCCAAAGTTTTTAACACTGACTTTTGCCCATGCCATGACTCCCCAATGTGTAACTGCTGCTAATAAAGCCTCCTCCACTATCCCCCACTCATAACTCCAAGTGCTAGCTCAACATTTGATACTACATGTCAAATCAGCATGCCAATTTTACTACACACACTTCATCTATCCACTTCTCTCCTCCAGGCCATGGGAATTCCACACTCCCTTTGCTCGAGTCAAAAACGGACGCTTTCTGATTCTTCTCCCTCACCTTCAGTCTACTGGGAAATTGTAATGGCTCTTCCTCCCAAATGAATACGTAGAAATGTATCCATTACTACCACGATAGTCCAAGCCACCACCTCCTATGAAATTTAGTTCTTGTTGGGATTCCCATGACTGTCTTCTGAGAATTAGTTTCTTAGTGACTGTAAGTCTACCTACCACCCAACCTCCTACCTTGTTTTCCAGTCAACACAGAAGCCATAGGGAGCCTTTCTAAACAAAAGGACTATAATGTCATACCTCTGTTCAAATATATCTGGTAACTCCCAGTTCACTTGACACAGAACCAAAACAAACACATCTTATGTGGGACTACAATGTTCAAACAAAGGCTCACTCCTTAATCTTCCTGCATCACAGAAGCCTTTGACAGTTGACAAAGTCTATGGACCCCTTCCCAGAAAATGGTGTTATGGTTATAAAGAAAAAAACAACAATAATAAATTGCAGGAGAAATCAATTCAGTTTTTAAATGTTTTTAAGTGCAATGTAACCTATGTGTTCCAGTATTAAAATAGCAAGATCTAGTGGGAGGTCCATGACAGTACTGCTACTTTGTAGAAATGAGTCTGCCACATCTACCTGCTGTGGCAGACAGAACTAATTCAATAAATGTCAACTTTAACCATATGTATTTTTATTCTTGAATGTGACCCAGTTATAGTAAACTACATTTGCAGCAAGGTCATGAGTGCTTGTGGCACAACATTCTTTAAAGTGTAATGAAGAACTCTGTTCTTCAAATTCTTTCATGCACATAATACATTTTAAAATTTTCTTATCCACAAAAACCCACATATGTAAATTGGCATCTAAAACTATTTTAATTTTGATAGAGTCTCACTATGTAGCCTTAGATGGCATGAAATTTACGGTATAGAGCCTTGAACTCAGATCCACCCACCTCTGACTTCCAAGTTCTATAAAACTCCTGTATACGTAAACTGATATAAAAGGAAAGTTCTGGAGGGCTTACAGATCTTGATAACAATTGAACAAACATTTTACAATATCTAAGTTTTAGTCTGAGGCTACTCACATGCAACTTAACAGACCCTTGAATTCTACCCATGAACACTTTGAAATCCTCTTGATAAAGATTGTTGCTCTGTATTACTTCTGGATACTTCTCCATTGCAAACTGCTTAGCTGTTCCAGTGATAGAAACTAGACAGTAGCCTAGAGCAGTGGTTCTTAACCTGTGGGTGGCAACCCCTTTAGAATCACAGATTGGATATCCTGTATATCAGATATTTATATTATGATTCATAACAGTAGCAAAATTATAGGTATGAAGTAGCAGCAAAAATAATTTTATGGCTGGGGATCACCACAACATGAGGAACTGTATCAAAAGATTGCAGCATTAAAAAGGTTGAGAACCATGGGCCCAGAAGCTTCCCATCTTCTGTTCCCTTTGCCTGTATCCCCCTTACCACCTCCTCTTCACTTGTTCTGTCCAGGTACCCGCTCTAGCTACCCCAACCATCTCTCTAAGAGAACGGCTGGGGGCATCTCACTGCATTTCTTCCTGTTCTTCTGTTCTATGGGTCTATATCTGAAATCCACAAGTAACTTTTATTAAAGAGGCTTGAAGCCCTTCACTGACTCTAATTTCACTATGAAAAATGGACAAATAAGGTAACACCCTAGTTCTTCTCTTGTAAACCTCCCAGAGGCAACTCAAAGACTAGCAAGCCCTGTTCACACAGACACTGAGTGGTTTTGTGGGTCCACCATGGCAGGATGTGGTCTTTCACAGTGGAAATATCTACATACTCTCCACAGTCTCATCCCTTCAAACATTCCAGGGCTAATCTGGGCTTGGTGAGAGGGAAGTAGGTATAAGGAGTGGAGGAAATGACCCAGCATACTGACTGAGACCCTGAGGAGTTATGGGAACTCTAGACAGACTTGGGACTGAGGTTGGAGAAAGGGAGAAGGGAATTCTCTGAGCAGATTCACTCTAGAGAGCTGTCTGTGTCCTCTGTAACCTTAGGCTCCAGTTATAACCACTGTAAACCAGGCAGGAAGCCACAGTGAGAGCAGTTCAGCCATGCCCCGGGGAAAGATAAACAATATTGACACTTGTGTAAAATGAGCTGGTTGCTTTGGCCTACAGCACTGACTCGTGTATATTTCATTCCTAGAAGAGATCTGCTAATAGTAGTCCATATTTTCAACAAGGTCTCAGGTGATATGGGAACAGTATTTTTCAGAGTAGAACCCAAAACAGTGTTCTCCAAACTGTTTTGTGCATAAACCCAGGGAATTTTCCTTCCAAAAAATAACATACTCCTTACACATAAGTAAATTGACACCTAAAACATTTTCAAGTTTAAACTGTTGTAAAATTCAAGTTATGAAGAATATGAATACTGATATCTTAAAACAACTCCAGCACATTTAATGGAATCTAACAAACATCTTGCCTTACAACACCCAGCCCCATCTGTTTTTTAAAAAGTATGAACAAATTCTGCTTTAACATTCAGAACTTCTTTATGGCTTCTTTTTATCTCTTAAAACATTTCAATTTCAATTTTACCACAGAATTTATCCAAGAGACAGTTTTCTGACAGAATGACTTGCATTAATCATCTCCTCACAATTTCTATGGGATAAAAATGTAAAAAAAAATTTAAAAAATTTTATTTTCAGAAGAATGTTGGCTGTAGGTTTACTTCTGAGTAAGTTATTCATTTTATCGGAATGAGTAGATGTGCTATTAGGCAATTTAATAAACTCTGAACAAGTTTCCAGAAAGAAATTGTACTGTTAACTTGAACCTTCTGCAAAGCTGATTAACTCAACAGAACTTCGATGACTGAGGAGAAGTTGGATGGTTGCTGGTTCAGAGACTAATTATAATTTGTCTTAGGCTTAGGCTACCTTTAGCCCCCTAAATAGCCATTCCTTGCTTGCCTCTGTGTGACAGAACATCCTGTGACTGGCAGATATAAACCTTTTGCAATATATTTTAAAAATACTACTTTCTACCAACCCAAAGGCTAAGAAAACCATGGGACCACATCCAAGGCCTACAGCAGAGGTTTCAACCCACCCACCTGATGCTTCAACATTTTTTCAAAGTGCCTTGATTTATGACTTCCTTTTTTCCATTACCATAAAAAAACCTCATCAAACTATTAGCATGTTGGAACACAAAACATGGAATCTGGAGAAACTAAATCTGAGCCCCCAGGCCATGGTCACTCATATTTGGCTTCAGAATAAACCTCTGAGGTAAGAGTTGTGTAGTTTTTGTGTGGACCAAGGCATCTCAGGTACCAAGAGGCAAGGGAGCACCTGGGAAGCAGGCTGCTATAAGTTGTCTCCACAGCACCCACAGAAAGGGCCTGCTATGTCCCTCGGTCTGAAGACTCTTCATGTCTTGATTATTCAAATGCTTGAGCATCTTACTAAAAAGAGTCCCAAGACTATTCTTCAGGGAAAACTGGAAGTCTGAATAGGGCTCAAGGAACAAAGTGTTAACAAGTGGTATGAAGCTTAAATACAAGTTCAATAATCAAACAGCTGTCACAGGCAGTGTCTGATGGCCAGGGGATTCAGAAGAAGTCGTGAGAGTGGGGTACAGTCAGGGTCTCTGTTAAGAAAGCAAAGCTGATACCGAGAAAAGTGGGTAGAATCTGAAAGATGAAGTAAAGATAAATAATTGGCAGAGCTGGAAAGGTACAGGATAATGCAGTTGGCATTGTTTCCTTTGGCTCATCAGAGAGACCCCTGTGGAATGGCAGTGTGCTATCTTACTTGATTGTTGCAAATATGATAATTATTTGTTATTAAAAATAAGTTATTAAGAGAAATAATTCTCAGATAAGTTGGTTTTGGACAAGTTGCATTATATGAGCTCATTAAAGAAGAAATGGCCAGGTGCTAAAGGTATGTTTCATCCAATAATTAAATAAGTCATAAAAAATAAAGAACATACATATGTAATATATATGTGTACCTATTATATATATATATAAAACTTTTAAGTTTCACATTCTTCCTAGGATGAGCAAAACAGTAAATATTTTAAGTTCAAATGATCCAATTTATGCTTCCAATATCTGAAGCAATAGGTTTAACATGAAAAAGATGAGGCACCACCTAAAATGAAACCATGAGCAGCTACTGATTTGAATGATGTCAGTTCCATCATTATACCATATCACAGATAATAAACACTTAGAATGTATCTGTCCACAAGACAATGGAAGTCACCGACTGCCCCTACTATCTGCCCTCTAGACCATACAAAGAACTCCAGGCAAGACTTCTTACGCAGACCACTCTTCTTACCTCCCCTGCTACATTAACAGTCTTCCTTAATATCCTAGAGGACTTAATACCATATATGGTTATGTCATTTCTCTGCCTAAAATTGCTCAGTGGCTTCCCCAAATGTCTGTAAGACAGGCCTCAACTTGGCATACCACATAAATTCCTCCTCCTGCTCAAGACCCTTTAGCCTACAAATCTATAGGCTTACTACCATTGCATACCATACTCTCTATCCCTATCCCTCAGGATGGCCCTGAACTTGGGATCCTCCTGCTTCAGCCTCCAGAGTTTCTGAGAGTATAAGGCCCAGCTTGCTTATTTATTTGTGTATTTATTTATTTATAACAACCACAAGAAACTGATGTGTGTGCGTTTGTTCTTCCTCAGCTTCATCCCACGTACCCAGACTATTATTTTCCAAGTTTACTTGTGAGGCTTAGTCTAATTTCTTCCACCAAGGACTGATGTTATCAAACACATGCCATGTATTCTATCAGAGCAATTAGGATGTTGGATTAATCTTTTTCAGATACATTACACATTTTTCCCACACTCCATTCTCCAACCTAACAACCTATACCTCGGCCAAAAATAAAACCAAAAAATAAAAATAAAATCACTAGCTGTTTCAGAGTAAGAATCTAGCTGTATTCATCATTATATTCCAAGCACTTATCACATGTACCCATGCATAGGACTCAGTGAATATTTGCTAAATGAATGGATATATTATTAAATACACTTGCAAATTTAATAACAGTACCAATGAAGTATATACTTACAATGTGTTAGTGTCACTAAATAGGAATGAGATACAATCTCGGACTGTGATATCTCAGCCATTTGCAAGTTCTAGGATTACATCATGAGATAGAATGTGTTCTCACAAAGTCAAGGAAAATCCCCTAGGAGTCACCCTAGCCATGCCACAAAGCTCAACACACAATGGCAGCTCTTTATCTGAATTCACCTCTACTTATCTTGAAAACTGGTAAACTGAAGGAGTCATAATGCTAAGGAAAAAAAAGAGAGAGCACAGAAGACAGATTTGAAAATCATTCATTTATTTCTATTTTAACAGATTTAATATACTTCCTTGGCTATTGTACTCTGTCACTTAATACACAGAAATATCCTAACATTTTCCTTTCAGTGAAGATTTTTCATTATTTAAGATGCCAGATTTCCAGAGGAGGGGTATATACAATGCACATTTTTATTTCAATGCATTTATTATACATGTTCATCTTCACATGTATGAAATGTCATAATTAAATCCTTATTGTAAATAATAAATAAATGTTAATTGTATTGGTTACTTTTCTGTTGCTGTGGTAAAATACCACCTCCAGAAGAAACTGAAGGAGGAAAGAGTTTATTTTATCTTACAATTCCAAAAATGTAGTTTGTGTAATGGTGTGAAAGGCACAGCAGCAGCAGGAAGAAGCAGGGAGATCACATCTCAGCCCCACAGAGGAAGCAGAGAGAGACAGAGATAAAGATAGAGAACCAGAAATGGGGAGCTCTAGACTGAAAGCCCGCCCACCCCCAGTGATGTACTTCCTCCAGCAAGGCTTTACTTCATAAAGGTTCTATTATCTCTTTACAGTCACCGACTGGACACCAAGATTCCAAACACATGAGCCTATTGGGAGATATTTCTTTTTTAAACTGCTACACTAGTGAAGATAAGAGAACATTAAAATACATAGCCAGAAAATCATCAAATAAAATTCAGCATTATATCACAATTGCACAACACTTAACTCTCAAGAAAGTAGAAATGGATCTTCATTAACAAATCAAAATATCAGTCAATTGATGGTGGCACAGGCCTTTAACCCCAGTACTTGGGAAGCAGAGGCAGGCGGATCTCTGTGAGTTCAAGAGCAGCCTGGTCTACAGAGTGAGTTCTAGGACAGCCAAGGTTACAGAGAGAGACTCTGTCAGAAACAAACAAACAAACAAAAAACAAAAATAAAAATGTCAATCACCAACCAGACTGAAGAATATCACAAGTCATTTTAATAAGTATCTCTCTAGTGCAGTAAATTCAAACATTGAAAGGAAGCGTTGAAATTAACAACGACATCCAGATGGCCACTATTTTCTGTTTTCAGCTTTATTTTTCAAGTTCCAGATAGCAGGGAGGACTTGGGGACAACTGTGATTTATTCTCTAATGTAAACAACCCAATTAAAAAATGCACATAGGACTAGAACAGAAATTGCCGCCAACAAAGATATGCATGTGTCCAGTAGGCCCTCAAAAGAACGTTCAGCATCACACAATTGGAGAATGCAATCTACAGCATTGGAGTCATATTCATTAGAATGGTTACTCTAAAAAAATATAATGCTTGCAGGATATGAAGAAATAGAAGCTTGTGAAGTATTGATGGCAAAGAAAAATAATATAGCTATTATTTATTTGTTTATTATGTATTGAGGCCAGGTATGGTAACACTCCATCAAGCTCAGCACTTGGGAGGCAGAGACGTGCAAATCTCCAAAATGGAGGCCAGCCTAGGCTGTCTACATAAGAGTTCCAGGCCAGCTAGGGTATACATTGAGACCCTGACTGAAAAGAAAAAGACTAGAAATTCCTCAAAAAAGTAATCTGTCAATATGACTTCTAGACACACACACACACACACACACACACACACACACACACAGTGGGGAAGGAGAGGGAGGGAGGGAGGGAGGGAGGGAGGGAGGGAGGGAGGGAGGAAGGAACACATACATACTAAAGGACTAAAAGCAGACTCTTGAAGTGGGGTTTGATACAATCAAATAGATGCATTACTGAAATAAACAGGAGATAGGAGCAGCACACACACACACACACACACACACACACACACACACACACACACACACAGTTTCTTAGGATCTACTGAATGATTCCAAAGGACAGTGTCTTAGATTTGAGGGAAGGGACTCATAATGCTGTGTCTTCCCATTCAGAAGCAGGAACTGTCTCTCCAGCTATTCAGGACATAGTTTATGTGCTTTTGTAAGCGTGTACCGTTTTTCTTGTTGCAGCTTTTTCATACTTAAGTGTATTTCTTGATATCTACTTATGAATGGAATTTTACCCAGTGCACACGTGTGTGTGTGTGTGTGTGTGTGTGTGTGTGTGTGTGTGTGTGTGTCTGCGTCTATTGTCTGTGTGTGTTTGCTTCTTTTATACTACCAGGACTTGACTTTAGGGGGGTATGCATACTGGATAAGTACTCTGTCACTACATATACACCCAGCCTTC
This sequence comes from Onychomys torridus, assembly GCF_903995425.1. Classification (NCBI taxonomy): domain Eukaryota; kingdom Metazoa; phylum Chordata; class Mammalia; order Rodentia; family Cricetidae; genus Onychomys; species Onychomys torridus. Next base: position 87,648,028 of record NC_050446.1, on the reverse strand, counting down.
TTACTACTTTTCAATTGATTTACTTGTTCATGTATATGTAAGCCGCCTAAACTGCAACAAGAACAAAAATCCTAGGAAGACTTGTCTACAAAGCTGTAACAAAAGGTAACATGGGGTAAAGACATAGCCACGTGGAAGCTAAGTCTGTAATATATACAAAGGGGACCTGAGTCTGCCCACCAATGTCCACTGATGGAAGAAAGAGAATTGACGTCTCAAGTTATCCTCTGACTTCCATGTATAATGATGCACCCTCAAATAGTAGGCAAATACCTACACAGATGTATAAATAAAACCCACATTTTAAAACATGCACTGAATATAATATAAATGTGTCAGCACTGAGATTGGGGGAATTATTCTCTGCTCCCCCCCCCCAGCCACAGTTCCAAGCATTACAGCAAGTCAAAGTTCAGTACTTTCACTTCACCTCCAGCTTCCCAGTCTACCCGTCTGCACAAACCCCCAAAATGCAAGGCTGTCCTGGTCTCTAGTCTGTACAGCTCCCGATTTATGTGCTATCAAAATTACTTCATGCAAGTGACTGGCAGAGTGACACACAGAGTAGAACGCTGGAGCAAATCCATCACCGAGGCAGTGTAAGAGGACCCAGGACAATCCTTCTTGATACATGACTTTAAAGCAATATCCACCCATAACTAACACACTCGTTAGCCACGGATGGGGAAATTAAGACTCAAGTTATAGTGAGCCAATAAAATAGTCCAAGATATTTTTAGCTCTCCTTGGCTGATGAAGCAAGCATGTCTGACTCACCAGGAAGAGCTCCCTCACTTCATAAAGATACAAAGGCAAATGAGAAACAAACCAGAGGGTGGGTGGATACTCAGGTGAGGGTTGAGCTGATCCGTAGGTCTCTCAATAAGGAACATTTCCAAGCTGTTCTGAGCTGCTCCAAGCTTTTGGAAGTTTAAGTCCCAGGAGACACACCCATGCTGACAGCTTGCTCCTGAGAACTTCAATACCCTGTGCTGAGTTCTCTTTTCCACAAAAGCCATAGTTACTCTTACGCTCAGAGGACAGTATTTATGGCACTCCAAGCCTGGCTTGGAAGTGTTGGCAGTAGAGAGCAAGGTTTCCTAGATGTGCATAGGAAGAGAAACCAAAAGTCCACAGTCCCTATCAGAGATATGAGTGCTTCTGTTCCCTTCCCATGAGCAATAAGAGATTGACAATTCAAAAAGTGTTTGTGCTTTCCAAGTACTTTGCTAACTTGTAAAGTTACTAACACATTTTAAATTCCACAAGCTTTCACCTTATTTTCTCTCAGGATTTTTAGGCATACCATAATAAAATATTGAGTAATGTTACCAATCACGAAACAGAGTAGGAGATGGATGGGTGGAAGGGAGTAAATGTCATGGACAGAAACCCCTCATCTTAATCTGGAAGCACACACACATGGCTGGGTGTCTGAATCTGGGGGTGTACACATAAAGCTAGGCATCAGACACCATACAATGCTGAGGGCAGCATGTGTTTCACTAGCCTTTAGCTATCACCACATTTTTTAATTAAGTTTTCTGAGAGTTATTTAATTTTTATATTATGTATATGAGTGTTTTGTCTGTGTGTATATTTGTGAGCATGTACACGCAGTGCCCTCAGAATCCACAAGAAGGTGTTGGATACCCTTAGGATTGGAGTTACACATTTTTAGCTACCATGTGAATAATAGGAATCAGCCAGGTCCTCTGAAAAAGCAGTTACATGCTTCACCTGCTGATCCATCCCTCAAGCCCCATCACTATGTTTTAAAGGAGTCTCCAACATTTAGAATCACTAAACAAAGACTCAGAGAAGGCACCTCTGTATTCACTGAGTCCAAGTGTGACCCTAACTGGGACGAACTCTGGACTTGGGAAGACAATCCACAAAAGCCATGAAGCTTAAGCTGTTAGACTGTTAGAATCATTCTGGAAACAGGGCACTAAATCTAAGAAGAAAATTCAAACAAAACATTTATTTTTAAATAATGTGTCTGCAGATATATTGAGGTAAACTCAAAACACATATATAAGGGCATATACATATGTATGTACATAAGCAGATATTATTTTTAGTTTTTCCAAAAACCATAAAGCACTCTGAATAAAGAGTTTTCTATAATATGTGCAAGCAGTTTCATTCTTACCTCACACTAACTTACAGGGCAATGTAATCCCAAGAAAAAATTACCAAAAAGGACCCCTCTGTGAAGAGTTTCAGAAGAATAGATACATCAGAAAACCAAAAATATTTTTTGAAGTATACAGGAGAGCTGGAGGTGCCACTGTGAGGTGTGCTATGGCACCACAGAGCTGAAAATGCCAATGAGATATAGAAACACAGCCAAGGGAAGTCCAAAGCAGGCATGACCTTAGTTCAGAGAGGGGACAGTTATCCCAAAAGCTTGCTGGGAAATCAAGTCACAATTCATGAAAGAAACAATCCTAGATGTCCAACTCAGATTGTGCTCCAAATTAAGTTCTGTTGTGAAATGGAGGGAGAGAGAAAAGGAAGCAGGAAGTCACTTCAGGAACCGCAGGCAGTGTACCTGTACTGGGCAAAATTCACTTACCTCTCGAGATCTGCTGTCACCTTTCTTTACGATCTGTCTGTTAAGTGGCTGCAGAAGACCTGGCTTCTCTTTGAATTTGGTCAGTGGGCAAGAAGACAGAGTAACCCACTTAAAAACAACAACAACAACACCAACAAAACATAAGACTAGCCACAGCTTGCATCAATAGTATTGGAAGGAAGAATGGCAAATCCAAGAGGAATATGGATTTGTTGCACAGACTGTCCCATCCCAAGCCAAGAAAAATTAGGATAAATCTCTCTGTTCACTCAAAGTGACTGAGACATTCAGAACACAAGACAGGATCACACTGACAATAACAGTATAGGAAGGCACAGCACAAGGCATGCTGGAGGTGGGGCGGGTGGTGCAAAGCACTTCAGGCACACTATGAACTAACACTGGGTTCCCAACTCAACCTCTGTAGAGGCCAACTGCAGCCCCCGTGCAAGTCCACTAAGTGACAGTTCTCAAGTGGCACATCAGAAGGGCTCAGAGGCCAGAAGTAGCAATTCCCTTAATATGGGCACAGGACAACCTGAGGCCAGGGGATGCTCCAGCAGAACCCAAAAGACTTACTCCCAAGAGAAGTGATTGCAGTGTCCAGAACCGCAGAAGACGCTGATGGCTGAGCAATAGCAGGAGGGAGCATGTGGGCCATGGGCATGAACAACCACTGTGAAGTACCCTTTAGACTAAAAAGACTCCAGAAACCACCATTAACATAACAGATTCTTCTATATCAGCTCCTTTCCTTTTTAGTCTGAACAAAAATTAATTCACAGGACTAAGTGATTTCTTAAGCCACTCAAAAGAATGCTGATTAGGAAAAATCAATAAAGTGGCTGAGGGCATCACAGAGAAGAGTAGGAGGAACCCATGATGGAAAAGTTAGGCTTTATATGGAATGACCACCTATCTCAACAGCACAGAATTCCAACAGGACATGTGAAATAGAAATACCGAAATCTTACTCTAAGAAAGTCTGGCAAGAATAAAGTACACTGAAGATGTAAAGGCTCAAGACTTCAGCTACCTTGAATTGCCTTCAATCAGACCTCTGTCTCTAAGCTCCCTACAGACTGGCTATTTCAGTATGTTTCCCCAGGGGCAAGGAAGCCAATGGAGAGTCCACAAAATATGGTCAATTACACACCAAATTCTTCTGAGATTTCACTTTACTCAACAACAGAGCTTAAGATAAGCATGGTGTGTGTGTGTGTGTGTGTGTGTGTGTGTGTGTGTGTGTGTGTGTGTGTGTGTTCACTTTCTCAAAATTATCAGTGAGGTACAAAAACGTGTGGGTTATCTTATTCTTCTATGGAAACCACACCTCCTAAAATACATCAGTGCTAGAAGATTCCCAGGCAGCCAAGCACCAGACACAGAAACAGAGTAGTGCCAAAGTATTACCACTGAGGGCTGCCTGGGAGTGCAAAGCCAGCCTGCTGTGTATTACTCCACCCAAAGAACTATCCTTATTCCCTCTTTCATCTGTCCCCTTCTCCCCAGGTCACTTAAGGTCTTAATGGCTCTGGCAACACATGTCAGAAAGACCAGGAACCACTGCCAAGGTTAACAGGGATGGATGCTCCTGCGAGCTTACAGAAGTGAAAGTCAAAGGAATAAGACAATGCAAAAACTAAGGATCAAGTCAAGGCAGGACTAGACTGGATTCAAGATGCGCATATGACATTTCCTTCCTTTTCTGCTCGGCAAATGTCCATCACAACAAGGAAGGTTGCCATGCTATACTAATTAGAACAAGACTAAAATCTCCAAATTAGGAATTAGGACTCATTGCATTCTTTTTTGTTAGTTAAGGCAAATTTCAGGTGATTTAATTGCTCACTCTGGACTACAATAAGCGAATAACTTGGTGGGTGGGTCAATATTGTGATCATAGATAGCATACAATTTGGGTGTGTGCCAGAAAACTGAAATGGCAGTACATATTTTCACTAAGGATAAAGTATTTTCATCCTGTAAGAAAAGCAATGCAGAAAAATAAGGTGATATGAAGTAGTTACTGTGCTAGAAAAATCACAAGTTTGTGGTTGGTATGTGGAGGCTACAGACTCCCTCCAGTCTCCATTGCCAATGTGTATATTCTCAACTGCTAATACTTGATATTACAAAACAAAAAAACAAAAACAAAAAAGCCTACTGAGCCAACTAAACTTTGAGTCATTTACAGAAACAAGTGTTTTTCTATAATTATGTATATTATACTTAATATGCATGTTTATCAACAGCAACAAAAAAATAAGCCACATATAAAAGAAGAATAAAGGGAGAACTTTCCTTCAGCTTCTGAAGATTCACTGCAGTGAACTGCTAACATGGGTAGAATGGGAACAGACACAAATGTGAGGCACATGGAGGAAGTCAGGAAGTCATGAGATTTAGCAATGAAGATTCCCCTGTCCCACGAGGAAGACAGAAAATAGAAAATGCAAAGTCCTTGGGCTCACAGAACAGACAAAATTGTAAATGAGTCTTTTCTACAGGAGAGCTTTTCCCCCTGAATATTGACCAGGACTGAAATGGAAAATGGTGGCATTTTTGCAAAAGCCTGTCCAGCTGCATGACGGACTTCAGCTTTCCTTTTCTTCCTACCACATGACTTTAGTTAAGTGAAAACTGAGCAAAGACCAGAGGTGATTGGTTTCTCAGAAAGCTGCTTCTAGCACCTGCCAATTTCTAGGTAATCCTCTAAATAAAATAAAAGCAATGCCACCCTACTTTGGAGTGACAGTCCTAGGTATGACAGATAAATCTCCAAATACCAGAAAGAAAGTAAAGAGGTTTCAATAAAAACCAACCCCATCTCCTTAACACACACACACACACACACACACACACACACACACACACACACACAATTAAAATATATCCATGTCTAGTTCTACTTGATTTTTTTAAAAATACTCATGTAAACCTTTTGCTTAAAGAGTGAAATATCTAGAGTCCTATTCCATTTGAATAGATTCAAGTTAAGTTCCTGGGAAGTTGTCCAGAGAGTTAGATTGCTTTAAAATTGGACATGCGTTAAATGAAGCTTTGTCTTGCAAAAGTGAGCGAGTAACTGATATGGCATCTGTATGTTCAGTCCGCACAAGGTTCCTTTATCTGGGAAGCATTACTCAGAGACAAACAGCACATCAGATTACAGTCCTGGAGAATCACACTTGCCTCTTCTACTGATGCTGCCAGTTCACACAAACATTATATGTGCATTAGCCACCTGCTTCTAGAAGAATTTGTAATTGACCTGCTCCACTTCGCTCCCCAAAGGCTCTCCCACTTGACACATATGCCCCCTTTCATTCACTCCACTGAAGTCACCTTTCAGCCCTAAGAGGCTCACTCGCAGGAAATGTGCAAAGTGGTGAGCTTTCATACCAGGGGCAAAAACAGAAGAAGCCTTCTGCATTACAATGTATAATGAAACCAGAGCCCCAATTCTGGGAGTTCTCTGGACTTGCACTAAAAGCCATTGCAGGAGGAGGTTGGTTCCTGGGTGCCAGGTCCCTTCCACGTTACCTGCTTCAGTGTACTTCAGTCCCACTTTTTCCTCTGTGTCCTTTGTCTTTGGGGGTGGCCAGACAGCTTGGAGTCTGCCAGGAGTCCTGTCGTCCTGCTCTGTGGGGCTCTGGTCCGGCTGTGCAAAACAGGTAGAGAATAATTTAAGTGGAGTGTGGCCAGAGCACACTGATTCTTGAAAACACACATCTTAACACTAATTCTAATATCAATTTAATGTCCAGTGGCACGTTGCTTCCATTACTTGTAATTGAACCATCTTAGTACAGTATGAACCTCTTTCCAGAAGGGTAATGGATCAGTTGGGGCAAAAACTAAAGCAAATGAAACAAAAATCAATCAATCAAACAAACACACAACCCTTAAGACCACCTAACATGCAACCCTTTATGTATTATTTTTGTTATTCGGTGTTTTAAAGGGCGCCAGTAATTTTTGAACTGCAGAAACAAAAACAAATGTGTTATCATCTGGCACATTTATAGGAATATTTACAAATGTACTCCAAACAAACTGCACTATTTACATTAAGGACTAAGTTTGCATTCTCCATGAACATTAGCAATAATTGAAGACATACTTCTCTAAGCATTCCACACTAATTTTAATTCTATCCTATTACAAAATAAAAGAGATCAATTGATTCCATGTTCAAGTTTTGTTTGTTTGTTTGTTTTTTAAACAGAAGTTGTATTTTGCAACTATAATGCTATGGTGTGTTTAGATTTAACAACTTATGATAATTTTCTAGAGACTTTAATTTTTAATAGCTTAATTAAATATACAAGCAGACATGATAATCCTATACTGAATTGATGTTTAACAAGAAATTCTACCCATTGTTCCCATGAACTTTCAATGCCAAACATTCCCTGGTCATTATAAATTAACTTTCTTTGAATAATTACATCTTTTATTAGCTAGAGTATCTTGTGGTCTGGTTTTATTTATTCTTTCCATAAGGGTGAGGGCTAGGTTCCTCTTTTTGTATATGGGGAGGCAGGCTCAGAGATTATCAAGGTCACCTCACCATAAATGGCAGAGTTGGGATTAAAAAACAGTTCTCATTTTAAATTTAGTACTCAGCCAAAAAACCACATAAACAACACAGAACATCTCAGTAACATCATAAATACATATTTTGCTAAATGGCACACTTTCAAAGGAGAGCCTTGTGTTCACAGGAGAATAACTGAATGGTGAAGAAATCCCTATAAATTTGGGCTATACTTGCACATCACTTTGCTAACGTTTTATAAGCACAATGACCATTGATGTTTAAACTCAGGGTGCACATTTTCCCTTCCTTCCCACACATCCTACACAGATAACAATTACATTCAAGAAAAATAGAAGAGATTACTTTGTCCAACTTTGTACTCTTTTGCAAGATAAATTTAATATCATTATTATATTTTTTTTACCAAAGAAAGTAAAATACTAATAAAGACAGGCAACTAGGATTCATTTTAACAGGAAACCGAGAAAGAAAAGAATTACAGCATTATATATTACGTCAAAATGCAGAACCCAATTCTACATACGCTTTTGGGATCAGAGGGGCTGTCTGCTGGCCTTGACTTGGACCTTTCGAACACAGCGCGGAGTGATTCCCTCTCGTGTCGCATCTTCCGCTTAAGAGCTTCCAGCTCCGAGGTGTCAGCTGTGGTCCCCTTTTTAGGGGGACGGATGAATAAGGCCTTAAAAGCCTCCAGGGCAGTCTCCGGTGGCTTTGCCTTCACCTGGCCACCCTGGACTTGGGCATCTCCAGAACGCTTCTGGCTCTCCTGGTCAGTACTATAGCCCATCTCGTCTGCCCCAGGGAACTCGGGGTCGGCTTCCTTCGCTTCGGTTCTTGGCATGTCAATGTTGAGTAGCTGAGATAGCTGCTCCAGGAGAGTGGGAGTGGCCTTCGGATCGGTTGTTCTACCCTGGCTCTTCACTGTCTGCAGGCCTCCCTGCACCAGAGATTTATGAACAGGCTGGGTCAACTTGAGCAAAGCCAAGTCTCCGTCCTTGGGTTTGATTTCAGTAATGGTCTCCCCTGCCTCGGCTGGAGCCCCCTTCTTCAGCACACGGAGCCCACTAAAGAAAGCTGGAAGCTGGAACGACTTCTCTCCGGGAGCTTCTCTCTCTCTTTTAGATACAGTACTCTCAGTGACACCGACAGTCTGGTCTGATGCTGCGGGTGGGATTGGGGGCCTTTCTTCTGCAGCCTGGCCCTGCCCGTGGCTGTGCTCTGCCACATGGCTACCATCACCGCCAGGGTCCAGTTTGCTACTTGTCTCAGGCAAAGTTCTCTTAGAATCACCACGGAGTTCGGCATCATCAGTTTCCCCAGTGTCGTCAGAATCTCCCGGTCTTTCTTTAGGCTCCTGACATGGTTCAGATGAAACAACAGTGGTCAACTCCCGGGTATCACGGCCACTTCCTTCTTCTGCCTCTTGGCCTCCATCTTCAGAGTCAGAATCACTGGTGGTGTGAACCAGGGTCCCACGGACCCAAATGACACCCTCACCATCCACATTCACAGTGGCAGGTGAAAGCAACTCATGACCAGGGGAAGAGGTGTTTGAACTGGCTTTCCCCTGATTTCCCTCCGATCTTGTCTCCGCCCTTGCTGACTTCCCATCATTTTCAAGATCAGGTGGAACTGGAGCCTCTGGCAGTGGCTGATCTGAGCCTTCACTGGGATCATCTCGCTCAGGAGCGGGATCCACCTCTAAACTGCGAAATGCCTTCAGCACAGCATCTTCTTCCTCAGGATCCAAGGAATCCAATTTACTTGTAAATCCAAACAGTGATTTCATAGAGAATTTACTCAGGATCGACTGAGCCATCTCAAGCCCGGCTTCGGGTTTGTCTGGTTCCAGCACATCTCTGCTGTTGTTGAGAGAGTTACCAACCTCCTCCATGTCCCCGCAGTGCCCTTGACAGAAGTTCTGCCTTGTGTTACCTGCCCTGCTCGCTCAGTTTATCCGCTCCATCTGCTCTTGACTTACAGGACAGGGAGCTACAGGACCGGGGAGAGAGCCAGGCTTTCAGCAGCTCTGAAAACACACTTGGTCTCTTTCAGGTCACAGAGCCCTCCCTTCCGGGTTGTTCGATGCCGGCGTGCCCAGGGCAACTTGCTAAGTCTGGGCAACTCTATGCCCCAAGGCAGCTGGGGCTGCACACCTTACTACACATGGGCAGGCAGGCTGCTCTTCTGGACTTCCGTATTTGCTCCCCAGGACAAAAGGCGTTTTGTCACACGCAAAGTCAGCCTGTCCCGTAATCCCAGCCCAGGACTTCAGGAGGAGCTCCGCCCCGTGCCTACGATTCTCCTGGTCGAATTCAACTTCCTCATTGGTGAGCAAGTTGAGGTTCCTAAAAGTGCTGAGCCGGCAAGCTGGTCCAGTCAGCCCTGAACCACCCCCTGGTGCAGCCCAAGAGATTCCAAAGTGAATCAGCAGAAAATGACCAAAGGACTTCAGAAGTGAGCCCTCTTTTCCATCCTGATCTTAATCAGAGGCCTGGGCCAGCCTGGTCCCAAACCCAGCATTTTGCCCACATCAACAGCCTCCTGCAAACCCCTAATCAAAGACAGGAAGTAAAGAAAAAGATCTTCTCAAAGTGCCTAGAACTCTCAGAGCAGTTAATTTACTACCCTTGGAATGTCTTTTTGTTTTTAAATGCTTTCCTCCAGCTAGCCGGCAGGTTTCATCTGGAATGCAGATTTTCTCTGACTGCTGGGAAGGAAAACCAACTAGACTGGTTTCAGATTACAGCTGTTTTAGCTCTGCCCTGCCTGGGTGTTCTGCAAACAGGTACTTAGACAAACACGCCCACCACGCCCAGAGTCCACCTACTGTAGAGCAGCAGAATAAACAGCCCCAGCTGAGTACCAGTGCTTACTGGCCATCCTTAGGTCTCTTTCTGTCCAGCAGCAGTGACTCCCTCAGTGAGTCCTGGTGGCAGAAGAGACTCCTTTCTGCTTTGGTGTTGCAACCAAATAAATGGACCTGGCATGGCACAATTTTGGCATACAACTTGCCTTCTTGGTCAGTCATTCACCAAAGATTCCCAAGGATCTTTATTTCTCTAAAGGTCTAAAATATGTATCAGTTTTGGTCTCCACTGCCCATTCTGTGCAAAGAATCAAAAACAAAGAAACCCAGCACAGATTAGATAAAATGCCATTTTGATTATATGCAGATCTAGAAATCTGAGGATATAGGGGTAAGGGAATCATAGCTGCCTAGTTACCTCTTGGGAGCTTCCTGTCAAACTCTGTCTGAGGAATTCTGCTTGCAATAATGCATTTTAACAATGTATGATTGCACATAAGGAAAACACAGACAAAGGGTGTGTATATTCCATCACACCTTACAGGAAAGAATAAACCCTAATTGGTTCCTGTGGCTAAATTGTTCCTGGATGACCCCCCAACTCTGATATTTTGGGGTTACTAACTGACCTAAATTTAAAAGGTGTGGTGCTAAGAATGTAGCTCAGTCAGTAGAATGTGTGACTAGCATGCACAAGGCTTTGGGCTCAATCTCCAGGAGAGCACATAACAAAATTAAACAAAACAAAGTAAACATCAGGGCAGGGTGAAAGAAGAAAGAAAGAAAGAAAGAAAGAAAGAAAGAAAGAAAGAAAGAAAGAAAGAAAGAAAGAAAGAAAGAAAGAAAGGAAGGAAGGAAGGAAGGAAGGAAGGAAGGAAGGAAGGGGAAAAGAGAAAGAAAAAGAAAGATTTAATGGTGCCATTCCAAATAAGCATCCGTTCTAGAGGAAATGCCCATTGATAAAAATCTGACTTCATTGAGATTGTGGAAAGAAGGGATCATCACACCAGTTTCATGAGCTACGTACACAAACACAAGACCAGAGGAGGAGACTCAGTTTTGCATACTTGGTATTTTCCTTCTCTCTCAAGATGTTTCATTTGCACAGATATAACTGAGGACTGATTTCAGCCACCTCTACAGACTTGGGCAAAAATACAAGCTGTGAGGGATCATTAGTTCCTCTACATCATAGTTCTGGGCAGATGTACAGGATTTCAGTGTCCCCTCATTATCCACAGGTGCCAACGCTATTTCATTGAAAATGGATCCAGACATTAATGGACCGACACCCTTCTGCTCTAGGTAGTAAGGCTTTATTAGATTTATTTTAGATTAAGAAATCAAAGTGAAGAGAAGGTAATTGAGTAGAGTTTAACAGGGTAGCAGGTGTGAATGAAGACAGTAATATCTAGAATTGAGGATTTACTATGTGCCCAAGCATTGTATTAAATGCTTTGCAAATACTAACTCATTTAGATATAGATAGCCGTTATAACTTGGAACTTATTCTATTTCTCCTACTGGAAAACAGATACAAAAATATTAAGTAATTCATGTTTATAGGGTCAATGAACAATAGAACCAGAATTTGATTCTAGGATGTACTCTTAACCACCCTCTAGAATTGAGAACTGGGCTTCCTGCCCTCATAGGACATCACACATGGCTGAGCCTTGAAATACAAAGGTGGTAGACTCTTAGGATCTAAGGAACACTTTCTCCTTTAGGATGACATGGATACAGACTTCACAAAAAGTTATTGACAGAGAATGATTTATGTTGCTGGAACTTTAGGACAAATTATCTAAAATTTTATTTAAATGCTTAATTATATAATTTAAACAATTAAATTATTATCCAAAATTAGTTTAAATTATTTAGGAAAATTATTACAGAAAAGTCAGAAATGAAGGCAGAATGAGAGAAACTTCCAGCAGAGGAGTTTCTAAGAGAGGAAAATGTCATTGAATTTTTCTTGTCTAGAAGATTTGTAGGGCTATGGCAGAAACTGAGTAGAGGATGAGGTAATCTCTACTAAGGTAGGTTAATTTTCTGGGTTTTCAAGGACTAAATCAATGGTGAGCCTGGACATTCTTGTACCCATGGCCCAACTAGAGAGATGATCGCATATTGCTGATGGACTGCCTACCCAGTCAGGGGTAGATGACTCCTCTCTCTGTCCATCCCTGACTCCAGCTTTGACCTTGCCAGTCTGCTACCTGTTAGTCACTTGACCAACATTACTACCTTCAGATTTTGCAAATGTCTCACAGCTATCAATTACACTAGACTTTCTTTGTTCTCTTATTTGTATGACCAGCTTACAGCTTTACCACGGCAGAGAGCTAACTCCCATCCCAGCCACTAAGATGTACCTGCAGTCTTTCTTGGTTACCTCATTTTTAGCTCCTCTACAGAATGGTCTGAGGTGGTCTACTAGCAGGAACCTTCTAGTTAGACGCTATCCCTCCTTACCTGTCACAATCAGCTCCTTTAGGAGCGAGAATTTACAAAAGGACAATACCAAGTTGTGTCATTCCTCAGGAGTTTCAGAGGGGGCCTGCTAGGCTGCTGTCAGTGGCCCAGAGCTCTGTCCTTCCACTTCTTTTCTGTCTAGCCTGGTTATCTGATACCCAGCTCTTAGACCTCTTCTTCTACATCTTCTTTAGGCTTTGCCAAGTTAACCTTTCTTCTTCCTTTCAATTCCAACCTCTGTTCTCACTTTTACTTATGTGAGCAACTTACCCCGTCTGTGATGGGTCCCTTTCCATTACAAAGCACAGAGAGCTTTCTGTCTGCTGGATCACTATGGAGGAAGGGAAAAGAATGGGCAAGGCTAAACTGTATTGAGTCCAGGGAGTATCTTTTAGTTCACCAAATGAATGTTCACCTGATGTAATATTAGGAAAGTGGAGGGGGTGCTTTTCTGACATCTAAAATTATGAAGTTTCGTCCAAAAGGATCGATCATAGGGTTGTGGAAGGATATGTGTATTTCTGAGGCTGAATTGGACCTTGGAAAATTACAAGTGAAATATCTTGACCTCATTTGAAAGATGAAGACACCTGAAGACTGCTACCAGCTGATTCTGCACAAACAGCCTATCTAGAAGGGAAACGAGGTTCCCCAGCTCCTGGCCACCTTGTAGCATGCTGCCCACTGCTAGGACAGGAGATCTTACCCTTCACTTTTCTCATCTTCTAACATCTTCCTGCTACTTAATTCAGAGGAAAGTGAACTAAACTTTAGAGTCCACACTCATGTAAATTAAGCTGGAGACAACCTTAGGCTTCTCCAAGGCTTGTGGTATCTGCGCCACCACCACTCCCCACCCCCAACCAACTTATACCACCCTCAGTAATAGCCATCAACTATTTCTGTTAATCCGTTGAACAACAACAACAACAACAACAACAACAAAAGGCCATATAGCCAGGCTGTGGTGGTGCATGCCTTCAATTGGATCTCTAGTTCGAGGCTAGCCTGGTTTACAGAGTAAGTTCAAGCACAGCCAGGGACCACACAGAAAAACCCTGTCTTGAGAAAACAGACAAAACCAGGCCACATGTTCACTCTGTAAGGACAAGTCCCAGTGATTAAGGCCTTTTCCTGTGAGCAGGGTAAAACATTTCCAAGACTGGTTCCACCATGGAAATGCGCTAAATATGGACAACAGCATAAAAGAATAGGACAGGAGAATGGTGAGATTGGCCATGCTGTGGAAGTGGGAGGGAGCAGAGTGTGCATGATCTTTCTGTGAACAAGGGCCATGTGCAGTTAGGAGCATGGTTCTGGTTCCTAGGTTCCATCCAAGCTTGGCACCTAAGCCTGCTTCCTGGCCAGTGACATCGGCTCCCCGCGCTGTGGCTTGATCACCTGGAATATGACAGTATTACGTCATGGTGATTGTGAGGATTACACAAACAGCTGTATGTGCTTGATACTCCCCTCCACCATGCCTGGTCAAAGTACTTCGTGAGTACTTCAGCCTTTCACAGGAAAGAAACAACCTTTTTAGTGAGTCAAGCCATATCTACCAGACTAGTTTTGTTTTATTTTTGTCAATAGGAAACATATGTATACTGATGAACTGACAGTCCAAGCAGGCAGCTGCTCCCTTTCAAGTCCCCATAATCCACGCATTTGGAAAGAGGGACCAAAGGTCTCCAAATCACTGTTTCATCTATACTCCACTGGACTCCAAAGCCAATTCTTTCATGGGATTCCTCTGAATGTTTCAGGGCCTTCCAGGGTTGGATTTTCCATCTCTTTCACCTTTGGAGATAGTTTTCACAGGTGACTCTGCAAAAGGCCACTAAGTTCACTCTATTCTTTATTATATTTCCTGGTTCAAGATAATTTTTAAACCAACTCAACCATTGTGAGGGGTGGGGGTTAGGAGATATCTGTAGATATGGAATATCTTTCCACTCTTCCTCAAATGTCCGCTGAAGCACACAGATAGCAACTCTATAAGGAAAGCCATGCATCTGTGATTCCTAAGTCCCCATCCTCACCATGGGAGCTGGGAGCTCTGATCCTTTTTCCATTTTTCCTTTTTTTTTTTTTTTTTTTTGTCATTATGAGAATTCATTAGACTTCAAAGGTGATGTTTATTTACCATGTAAAAAGTAAGATCAAGCTGGCCATTACAAGGCAGTGAGGTTCTTATTATCAAATATTTCTAAGACTGAGTTCCTTGAGCCAGTGTCAAAGATTATCTGATAACAAAGATAACAGAGAGGGAGGGGACTCACTATAATGACAAATGAAATCATGGAAAAAGAAACTCTATGACTCCACTTGCATGGCTGGTGGGAGGGGCAGCCATTAAGGTACAGAATTTTGTGGGCCATGTTTCTGAAGGATCTTGGGGTTCTCCAAAGCAGGGAGAAAGAGTTTGTTGTGCCACAGGGACACTATGATAGAAGGCATGGGGTCTGTGGAGAAACCATTCCAAAGTTGCTTCTGGTAAAGTTACCAAGAGGGTCTGGAATCTAATAAACTACTTTTGCCTAACGTGGCTTGCTTGTTTCTCCTCCTTCCCAAACAGCAACACCAGATAGCTCTCTGCTGCTATAAGTAGGTATCTGTTCCTTTCCTTCCTTGATTCTTATATTAATTATTTAGTTACATATACAATTATGGATCTCATTAGGACATTTACATAGATGTGTATGACTGTACTTAGTACAGTGTACTCCGTTCATATTTGTCTCTTTCCACTCATGGTCTCCTCCAGCTCTCCAAGGGAGTCACCCATCCCAAACTTCTGCTTTACATAACATTAATAGAGAAGAACATTTAACATTTTTAAAAAGTCTAGATTCTGCATATGAGAGATAACATGTAATATTTGTCTTGTCATTTCTTTTCATCATTATCTAGTTATCTTAAGGATTAGTTCAATCTCAAAACTATAATTCCCCAAATCCTTTTATAAGTTTTTAAACTTAAAGTAGTAAATAGAAAAGGCCAGGGAAGACAGAGACATACCTAAAACAAAATGGAGAGGGCATGGTAGCTGAAGTGGCATGCACCTATTGTTCTAGTACTTTAGAGGGGGAGGCAATAGGAAGAAAGTTTGAGACCAGCCTGGCTACACAGTGAGTTCAAAGCCAGCCTAGGCTGCATACTGAGCCCTAGTCTCAAATAAAAACAAAAATTGCTCACTTATTGAATACTTATTTAACTTGTCAAGGCTCTAGATTCAATCCCCAGCATCACAAAAAAGGGACGGTGGGAAGAGAGGGAGGTAAGGAGGAAAAGGCAGATAAATGAGAGAGGCATGCACTGAAACAGAAGACACCAGAGTTTAGTTACTAGGAGATCTAGGATGCAAAGTGTCTTAATTTCATTTCCATTGCTGTGATAAAATACCATGACCAAAAGCATCATGGGAGGAAAGGGGTTTCTATTTTGGCTTTCACACCCCAATCACAGTCTATCACTGAGGGAAGTCAAGGCAGAAATCCTGGTTGGAGATGGGTATGCTAGCTGTGGTGAACCTCACCAGCTTTACAATGGCCTTATAAAGTCTGCTTGGAGACAACCAGAGTTTCTGAATGCCACTGATATCCAAAGTAAGCAGTATACAGGATGGGTTCTTTATGAAATTTTTCTAATGCCTAAATTTGCCCCACAGATCTATGAGAAAGTTATCATTAGCTTCAATTTTTAAAAATTAGTTCTGCACAATGCAAGTGTGTACAATAAAGGTAACATTCTATCTCTTGACCTCTGAAACAGTCAACAGTAGTCCCACTCAGGTGGTTTCTATGCACCTAAAACATGGCCAGTGACTAAAAAAAAAAAAAAAAAAAAAAAAAAGAAGCTTTTAATAGGACTTCATTGTAGTTCATTTAAATAGCCCCATGTGCTAACCAGCCACTCTAGTGAACACTGTTATAGATGTTATAGGGTATTCACAGAAATTAGGTCAAGTCTGAGATTAGATACCCCAGGAATGGCAAAGCCAGGTTTTGTACTGGATCCATCTAAGCATAAATGTTTCCTAGTTTCCTAGTAGTGTGATTTTTTTAAGCTATAGTGTAGCAGTTCTCTTTTCCATTGAAACACAGAAAGGGAGGCAGAAGACATCACCTTAAAAAACAAACAAACAAACAAACAACAAACAAAAACTTTGTTTTATTTCCTTTAGTTCGGTCGTTCGATGCTGTTTTGCATTTCCTTACTGTGTTAGCCACTGCTGTTCAGCTGACACAGCTGGAGTCATCTGAGAAGAGGAACCTTGTGGGAGTTTGAATAAGAATGGCTCCAACCAGTTCATAGATTTGAATGTTTGGTCACAGGGAGTGGTACTGTTTGAAGGGATTAGGAGGTGTGGTCTTGTTGGAGGAAGTTTGTCACTGGGGGTGGGCTTTAGAGTTTCAGAAGCCCAAGCCTGGCCTAGTGGCTCTCTCTCTTCCTGCTGCCTGTGGATCCTGATATAGAATTCTCAGCTCTTTCTCCAGGACCATGCCAGCCTGCATGCTACCAGGCTTCCAGCCATGCTGACAATGGATTAAACCTCTTCAGCTATAAGTAAGCCCCAATGAAATGTTTTCCTTTATAAGAATTGCTGGAGTTATGGTGTCTCTTCACAGCAACAGAAACCCTAACTAAGACAAACTTCAACTGAAAAAAATGCCTCCATCAGATAGATGCCCTGTAGAAAATCCTGTGTGGCATTTTCTTGATTAATGATTGACATGGGAAGACCCAGCCCACTGTGGATTTTGTTACCCCTGGGCAGGTGGTAATAAAAAAGCAGGTGGAAGAAGCAATTAAGAAGCATCCCTTCATGGCCTCTACTTAAGTTCCTGCCTTCAGGTTCCTTGAGTTTCTGCCCTGACTTTCTTCAGTGATAGACTGTGATTGGGTGTGAGAGACAAAATGTAAACCTTTCTCCCCAAGCTGCTTTGGTCATGGTATTTTATCACAGCAAAAGAAAGAAAATTAAGACACTTCAACGTCCTAGATTTTCTTGTAACTAAACAATGAATATCCAGCTGAATGGAAGGACTCTAGCAACCCAGACTAATGCAGGTTCTACTATGATTTATGGATACAAAACTCCCAAGAGTTATTAAATGTTCCAGTTGCCATCCTTTCACACAACTGAGAGTCAGCACAGACATAGGAAAAGGCTTAGGAAACTCAGTCTAAAGGGCGACACTAGAAATTATGTTTAAATTTGAAAGCAGAACTGTGCTGCTCTAATGTCTATTGGTGATCAAACTATTGCCTGGTAAGTATATTCCTCCCTGTCCCTAGGTTTGGTGATGACTTGGATCTGAAATGCCCCACTCAAAGCTCATGAATTGACACCTTGATTCCTTATGAGGGGAGGTGGCTGGATCAAGAGGGTTCTACTTTTACAATGGATTAATCTATTCAAAGGTGTATAACTTAATGGTGGTAGAAGCTTAAAAGAGTTGGGGCCTAATTGGAAGAAGTTGGTTACTGGGAGTATGCCTCAGGATATTTTGTCCCTGTGTGTACTGGCTAGTTTTATGTCAATTTGATACAAGCTAGAATCATCAGAGAGGAGGGACTTCAATTGAGAAAACATCTCTGTAAGATCGGGCTGCAGGCAAGCTTATAGGGCGTTTTCTTAATTAGTGATTGATATGGGAGGATCCAGACTATTATGAGTAGTGCCATTCCTGGGCTGGTGGTCTTAGATTCTATAAAAAAGCAGGCTGAGCAAGCCATGAGGAGCAAGCCTGTAAGCAGCACTTCTCCATGACCTCCACATCAGCTCCTACCTCCAGGTTCCTGCCCATCTAGAGTTCCTGCCCTCACTGCTTTTGATAATGAACTGTTATATGGAACTGTGAATGAAATAAGCCCTTTCCTCCCCAAGTTACCTTGGGTCATGATGTTTCATCACAGCAATAGTAACCCTAACTAAGACACTGTGCCTGCACACCTCCACCTCTACCTCCCTGTGCCTACTGACTGTTAGGAGTTGAACAACCTGACTTGACCATGTATCCTCTACCAGAACAGTCTACCTTATCACACACCTAAAGTAATGGAGTCAGCTGATCACAAACTGGCATCTCTGAAACCATAGCAGAAAATAAACTTGATGTATGTCAGATATCTTGATGGAAAGCTGATTAACCCAGTATCGAAACCTCAGCCCCTTTTCCCCCAGCCAAGAAAGACCTCTGATGCATTTGTTACTAACAGGGTGCATGCACATTTTCTAAATTGGAGACTATTTCAAGTGGAAGTCTCACTTGGAATAGCAACATCAAACCTGTAAGATTCAAGCCACACTGCCTGAAGAAGAGAAGAAGAACCTAAAAGGGAAAGAAGAAATCCAGAGCCCAGAGGGTAGGAACTGCTGACCTGCAGAACCTTAAGAAACTACTCCTGTTGGAAAATCGAGAGGCGTGGAAATATATTTTATTTTTACACATATTCATATAAGTAATGTGTAAATATATATTTAAATATATTTTAGTATATATTTTCAGGAAAAGAGCTTCCTTTCTGGGTAGTGATACCTGTCAAAAGCCCCCAGAACATTTGTGGGAAATAGAAATTGAACATAAGGAAATAGTCCTAAATGTTGAGGGGCAAAAATAAATACTATTCCAAAAATGAAAACAAAGTAAACATTCAATAATGAGAAAATGATCAAACTCAGGCATACCCTTGATATGACAACCACTTAAAGTATCTCTCTTAAGACTTTCAAACAGCATGGGTAAACCATAAAGAAAGAAGGTTGTAAAATCTAGCATGATTGCTTTAGAAAAACAAGTCTTGAACAGTGAAAAATAAAAGAAAATTTATTAATGTGTCACAGTGCTGCCTTTGTGCTGAGACAATGAGTTGACTCCATTCCCTTCAGCACCTCTATGTTTCACATAGTTTTCCAGGACTATGTATGATTCTTGTAATTGTAATAAATTAAGCAAAGACATAATTCCATTCACATAGAAGGAAAAAAAATCAGGATTACATGGTTTGTCATATTTCCAACAAAACAAAACTACAATCAATCGTGAAAGGAAACAGAAGCAGCCTTTCAAAGTCCCTTCACTGTTCTCCTCCAGGCTGCCTGTGGTTTGCAGCCTGCAGTTTGTATCCCATGCAGATCAAAATAATTTGCCAATAGATGTCACTGTTGTACTTAAACTGAGCTCATCCCAGCTTTGACTTTGCAAGGAGTCCAAACAAGAGACTGTACAAATCTCTGCATCAACTGTTAGTTTGTTCCCTTTTGACTTTATTATGAATCTCGCTCTCTGTTTCTCTGCCTCCCTCCCTCCCTCGTGTGTATGTGTGTGTGTGTGTGTGTGTGTGTGTGTGTGTGTGTGTGTGTGTGTTAATAGGAACTGAACCCAACTCCTCTGTAAGAAGCAGCAAGTACTCTTAACCACTGAGACAGTTCTCCAAACCCTCAAACCTCTTTGTATGAAAATGCTTTTCTTTTTTTTGTGCCAAATTTTTTTCTTAAAATAAACTACAGTGACTATTATTGGACAGTTATGGAAAGCAAAAAGTTCTATTCAATGGTTACCACCCATCTGAAAATGGCAGATCTTACACATACCTATGATTATCCAGTGCTACCTAGATGATCGTAAGCCTAACCCACACTCACCATACCCGTAGTTTCAGATCAGAATACAATGAAGCAGAGAACAAGAGATTGTCAATAGGAATCAAAATAGAAAAAGCCACAGGGAACCATAGGGAAGAGAGGGTAGTAAAAAATGGAATGGATGGTTTGGTCAACTCTAAATCTGCCATCTAAATCTGGAAGTGGTAAAGCCTGCCCAATGCTTTGTACTGGGGAGTCAATGCTTTTGTGTCAGTGGATATGTGAAAGAATGAGAAAGGAGAGGCCTGGGTTTTTAAATGGGTCATCCTGTATTTGGCAGATTTCCCACCAACTTGTTGGGCTGTTATTTGAGCAGCTGGAGAGAAAGGAAGGTTTATAGATGTGCAATGAAGACAGGTGACTTGGGTTTCACTGGAAAATGCAGAGCAAATCTGTCAGCTAGCATATGTTATTCATAAATTTTTAGTACAATGATATTAAGTGACTAGCAGCAAATGAGCTTCTTCCCACGGGGAGATTTAGGCATCAGAGCTAATGAGACAGAGTACTCTGAAAAGAAACTATTGATCCAGTCACCTTCCAGTGCACAGATTTCAGATGGCCTTGGTTTGCTGCAGCCCATTGATTTTTTTTTTCAAATAATGATCCACATATAAAATACAGTTTCAGCAACTTTACACATACAATTTACACTAAGTACATATAAAATGAGCCTCTGCTGACCACAAAGAACCACAGATTAAACATGAAGATTTCTACTTACATTGAGATCCAAGTACAATTCGCTTCTACTTGACTTTTCTCTTTCTTCATGTAGCAGAAATGGACAGGGTTGTCCAGCTCTATAACCCAGGACCCAAGCACCTCCATCTTTATTGGGAAGGTCTTTAGCTGTCTGCTCATTGCTGCTGTCACAGGGAAAGCCTTCAGAGGTGACACCTAAGTAAACACAGGGAAGAGTGTCAATGACACAGCAGGCAGATGAAAGACAATGGAGTCTGCAAGTTTAGGACTTCTACAAGGCAGTCTCCATATTCTGACTTCACTTTCTAGTTTATATTTTTAGAGTTTACTGTCCTTGTAAAGGGCTTTCCCAATTACTCTTTTTGGGGTCTCGGGCATATGCCCTCGTCTCTAAAAGGCTGGTCTACTAGCTCTTCGCTATGGAGACACAGACCTGTTTGCCAGCCCAGGTTTGTGCCTATTCACAATAGAATCAGGGGAAGGGCAGGGGAATAGAGGCAGGGGATCTTAGCACCTCTCCTCCATGGTGTCACTCCCAAGCCAAGTCACAAATGTATTTGATTGTCTGGGCCTGCAGCTGTGGCTGTGCCTTATTTCCAGGGACAGAATCTTCATGCACTGTGCACACTGGCATGTATTAGTTTGATGATGGGGGAATGCTGCATGAGTAACCTATTTGGGACTGATGTTGTCATCTCCAGAATATTCAGTTAACTTACTCTTACCTAAACTATGTCAGGATGACAGTGGGGCTGTCTTCAAATTTTAACATAACCTGGAGGTGGGAAACACCAGTGTTCCCATTTTAAGGGGGAAACTAAAGTACAGAGAAGGTAAGCAATAGTCTCAAGTTCATAAGATTGGTAAAGGAGATGGAATGGTCGGAAGCCAGGCAGCTGAACACCTGAGGCTATGCTCTCAGAAACTATGTACATGCCTGACATTCTTATGATTGGCAACACATGTTCTGTGATAAAAGGATGTCATTCATGGTCAGAAAAGCTACATGCTCCAGCCCTGGGTGTGTCACAGTTTATGCCAGTTTACTGAAGAACTTGAGATGCCTCTTAGTGAAAAAAGTGACCCCCTAAACCTATCAAATGGGAGTTCCTCAGACTCATTTGGTCATGGAATCCATTTAAACATCTGCTGAGCAAAACAGGTTGTAAACCATTAGTGCTCTACTGGAATGCAGTTTGGGAAATACTAGATTGGATCAATGACAGACAAGCCTCTTGAGGCATGGGCATTCCTGGTCCACTAAATTCCTGGTAAGCAGCCTCAGCAAACCTGGAGCAACCAGGTGGATGCAAAGTCTTAGGCCTAGTGTCTTTTTGCAAAGGGGATCACCGGATATGTGATAGGGTGTTTATTATACATAATCCCTGTAAGAGAGGAGCTCTGGCAGTGATCCAAAGCCAGCTAATGGCCTCTGCCAGCTGAAAACCTGACTCACAAACAACCTGAGCTGAGAATAACTCAGCACACAAAGGGCTGCAAGGCAGCATGCTTTTCTTAGATTAGAGTAGCATTTTACGAGTCAGAAAAGTTGAGAACACTTAAAGTTTTGAGTTTTGTTTGCTTGTTCAGTTTGGTTCGTTGAGTTTTAATCACACTTCAAGTGAAAATGACAAAGGTCTCAATGTTTCTACAGTTGCCCTCTGAAGGCTGTCCAAAAACCACTTTCAGACATTAGGAAACAAACAAACAAACAAACAAGAGTCCAGGACATCAGGAGTTCACTGTCATCTCTGCAAGTGTAGGGTGTCTGTCTGGAAAGTGAACTCGGATACTTTCTTCACAAGGACACAGTGCCTCAAGATGAGCGTCTGTCCACTTGAGGCCCTCAATACCTGCTATCAGCAGAAGATATAGCCAGCTGGTCACCTCAGCTTTGACTTAGGGAGTCATGTGTTGTGGTGTCCCTAACTCCTGTTCTCAAGAAGCAGGGGGAAAGGCTAATGCCTAAAAGAACTTCAAAGCACCTCCACATGCATCCTGGAAAGGAAATCACTATTGTGAAGACCTGACTCATGTGGCTTTAGTGGCTGTGGGATGGTTCATTCTTCCTTCTAGAACATTCTGCCTCTATTGTTAAGAAAAGAGGAAACCTACAGAGGACTCGCATCATACCCTTGTAAACCTATGGAGTGCACTCACCACACTGTCTTGCTTCTCAGGTCTGTAATTACTAACCAGACCCCTCTCTTAGATCCCTACTGTCTGCACTTTGGCTATGCAATAAGTGCTGTCTTTGGATGAAGGTTACATGGATTAACATAACTATATACACACAACATATACCACAAAATGCATTGTACAGCACCCCAAGTAAGACATTCATATTATCAGAGCATATTGTCTGGTGAGACTAAGTTTATTATTACAGTATGAATAGTGGAATCAGAGTAGTGAATTCACACAATAGCAAAGGCTTGTGTTCTCAATGTGAACACACATACAAACACACTCACATACCTGTAGTGTCTAGCAAACACTACATTAATGAGGTGAGGCATGCAATCAATTCACTCTTTATACAGAGGAAAACAAGAGAAAGCTTAAGCAGAAGCAAAAAAAATTTAATTCTGGAGTTGATTTTCATTTTTATTTGTTTGGTTTTGGTTTTTCAAGACAGGGTTTCTCTGTGTAGCTTTGGCTGTCTTGAAACTCACTCTGTAGACCAGGCTGACCTCAAACTCAGAGATTACCTGCTTCTGCCTCCTGAGTGCTGGGATTAAAGGTGTGCACCACCACCACCCCCCAGCATTGATTTTCATCTTAAAGAGCCAATTTTTGATGCCTAATATCTAACCAGACAATAATTTATGAAGAAAACATTCAAGATAAACCATGATGTGATAATTTTGACAAGGATTATTAGGACAGGAAGGAAAGAGATTACATGAAACTGTTATCTCAGAACTTTGACAAACTAAGGACAGAGGATGAATTCTAATTTAAAAAAAAGAATAGATAACAAATTTAAGAAGTTTTTAAAAAAACTTTAATAATATAAAAATGAATTATTTATAAGATAATATACATGTCTATATTTATTTAAATAGGGCATGCCCATATTATTTTTTTAGCTGAGTAAACAAACAAACAAACAAAAAACTTAACTTAAAACAAGTAAATGTGTCAGCATAGTCAACCGACCCTTAATTTCTTGTACAAATAGATTTTCAAGGTGTTAGATTTTCATTGAACAATCTTTCTGAAACACTGAAAGTCATCAATTTAATCAACTATCTTTCCCTTTGATGTTATGAGTCTCACTGTATTAAATACGCATTAATTGTTTTGTTTCTCGGTGGCACATTGGCCCCTTGATTGATCACATATATACACACAGGTTAACTGGACAGGTGATCATGGTTAATAGGACATACAGCACAGATACACAAAGGGTAAGGTGGCTTACCTTTAAAGTCTGTGCTTTCCCCAACCATTCACATGATGAGCTGCACTCTGCTGAAGCTAACCTATGACATCAGCCCGGGGGCTGCTGTCAGTCATCAAAACAGTGGAAGCAGACAGAAAAAAAAAGGTAATATGCCATGTACAATGGAGGCAGTATTCGCAATCCACCTTCCCCAAGTGCAATCCATCTCCCTGCCTTTGCTCCCTTCCTGCTTTGTCAGTGTGAACTCAGGATTTTACCACGACCCCTATGAGGGCCAGTGTTTCATAACTGTATACATATTGGATCTGGCCATGCAGCCTGCTCTGGCTGAATGAGGGTGGGCAATATAATAATACACAATTATTCACACCCATACCCATAGCTCTGGCAAAAAGTAGAGTCTCATGGCTAGTTTTGGTCAGACTTGGTGCTCTATAGTGTCATGCCCCAACTCCCATTATACTGGTGGCAAATGATAAGATGTAATAGAACTACCAATATGGGTAGAATTTTGAAGAAAAAAAAACCCTGTTAATACATCCTAGAAGAAACATGAGCAAGGAGCAGCAGGTCCTCTGCACCATGAGATGGGATTATGTGAGGAGGAAGGTATGTCTAAGTGGAAGACGGCTGCTGGTAGGTCAGGAAGTAGGAAGGACTGGGGAGCAGGCTATAGCAGTTTGAGAATCTACCAGGGAAGGATCATAGCTATCAAATGAATGAAGTGCTTGAATGTCTAGAATGATATTTAACATCAAACTAAATGAAACAGGGTTCTACTTCGCCTACCCACCCATGTTACAGCTGAGGGAACTAAATCCCAGGAGGATTTCTGTATTTCCAGAACACTTATTAGTGGCAAAGCTGGAATGACAATCCAGTTTCTAGAATGTCTCCTATGCTACTTAGAGAAGGACATTACTTATGGACACTCCATTGACAGGGATACTGAGTTAAGAGACAGAAGAGGGAGTGAGGAAGAGCACTGGCAGGGCTTTGATAGGTGAGCTTGATTCCTGGCTGCCTCCGATACTAACTGCTTAACCTTGAAGCTACCAAGCATCCTCACATCATCACTTCCTCACCAGTAAAGGTGGGATAATAGGGAGAAGCCTGGCAATGAACTAAAATCGAAATAATTTTCTCCCAGGAATTTCCTAGGCTGTGGATTGCATGTGTATGAATTGCATGAGGGATGCAAATAAGTCCTTGCTTAAAGAAATAATACATGCAATGGAGGTACACTAAATATCACTGTGTGCATGAAGAAGAACTTTGTATCAAAGAAGTTAACGGGATTAATTGAGCTCATAAGAATCGATGAAAGCACTCTGGTACTGTAGATCCCAAGTCTGTTCAGAGACCCCCAAAACAGAATTAATATTATCTGATGTAATTGCTCCAGGTTAGTGGCTGATCAGCTCTGGTCATAGCTCCTCAGGGGTCTTCATGGAGACACTAAGACATTTCTTCACTGAAGGTCAGATACACAATCCTTGAACCCAGTATGGCTATTTATAGACATAGCTTCCAATAAAATACTATTTTAAAGGGTTATATCAATATACACTGTGATAATAATTACATTAACCTTCACACATGGTCTTTTCGTGGGAGGGATATAGATGCCAAGTGAGGGGAAAATAGGACTGAAATAAGGAAACTCCTTTGTAAATATAGTCATGCTGAATATTTTAACAAGGATTGCACGTTTCAAGTAGCACAAATGATGCTGAGAATGGGTAAAGACTAGGGGGAGATGCATCTAGGTAAAAATTAGTGTTAAATGACTGAAAGATGTTTAGAAAGTTGTAGAAGTCATGAGACATTAAGACCCTCTTTATAGTCTCAGTAAATGTTTAAAAAATAGATGCTGATTCTTTAAATGTCTAAGTTATCAAAAAACTGGGTATTTTGGTTGATAATGAATATACTTACTAGAAACTCTTCAAAGTCAAGAAAGCATACAGTTTTAAGTCACTAAAAGTAAAACCAAATGATATTTTTCTTTTCATTTATTATTAGTCCAATTATTATGTGTATAGCTGCACAGTAAGAAGGCTGGTTTAAAAAATACATGTAATGATTAAGGAGATATGATAAAGGAAAACTGTAAAGTACTAAGCATTAGCTTGTAAAACATAAATATGAATAATTTTTTTAAAAACCCTGTTGGAAATGATTTTGAGATCTAAAGAAATAAGAACAAACATAGCAAGATAATCAGGGAGTGGGGGTCCTTTTATTAATATCAATAGCAAACATTTAAGAGACAAGAATAAAATCTGATTCTAAGCATGAAGTAAAAGAAAATATGAAATTACATTCCATTATTTCATTTCTGTTACCAAAACAAAGAAAAAGACTAGTCTCTTGGGTCTAATATTGATTTTTCTGATACAGAATTCTGATAGGTGTAGCTATAGAAGTGAGTTTTGATCTTAACCTTAACTCCATGCCAGGTGTTTGACCAATTATTTCCACTGAGTTTTGTTAGCAGCATTGGAGTTATATGGCAGATCAAGTTGTCTGCTCATAATCTTTGCTCTTCCAGCCAGAGAAGTGTGGCTATTGCCTTGAGTGCCCAATGCAGAGCAGCCTGTTAGAAGTCTCTACAAAACATCCAGATTCTCACATCACTGCCTTTTGCCAAAGGGTCTTGACACCAGAATTTTCCAACATGTCTTCTCCCACCAGGCACCAGTACTGACAACAAGCCTTGTGCCAGCAATCTTCGTTGAGGTTCCCAACAAACTAATTTTTCTAAGGGTGAGTCATGTCTGATATAAGGAATTTATTATGTTTTATACAATATATATATATTACACATGACTGGGGATCTTCTTAAAGACTCTGCAAGCTAGGCATAAAGTCTTCCTATTTTAAAGATGAAGTTAGCTTTGCTCAGGGAGAAACAGGAAGTAGTAGAACCGAATTCAGAGTTAACCTCCTGACATACACAGCTAAACCAACTGCAGGAAACAATTATTTTCAGATATTCAAAGGCAGCAGTATATGTCCTGAGAGCATAGAAACATGTGAGATAAGCCATACAACTACCCATGATTTCTGCCAAAGGTTGATTTCTGGATTGCAGAGGAAAAATAAAGTGAGCCCTGGTAACTTTTCTGACATGGCTCCCAAATAACTACATGGAGACTGACTATTAATTATGAAAGTTCAGCCTTACCTTAGGCTTGTTCCAATAGCTCTAATAACTTAAATTAACCTGCTTTTATCAATCTATGTTTACCATGTGGTTTTTTAACTTTCATTCTGCATGTCTGATTTCCTCCATGTCTCATTGGTGCCTCTGCCCTTCTTCTTCCCAGAGTCCTCTCTATCCCTGAAGTCCTTCCTAACCTCTTCTTGCCTAGCTATTGGACACTTGGCTCTTTATTCAACCAGAAGATGCCTTGGCAAAGACACATCTTCACAGAATAAACAAATATTCCTCAACACTTGTCAGTTTCTTCTCATTGGATACTTGCTTCTCTTTCAATCCCAGAAGTCATCTTACGGGTTGTCCACACTTGTTAGTTCCTAGGAACCCATAGACTCCTTCCTGCTTATTTTCTTAACTAGGCCAATCGGTTCAGAAACAACCTCTAAAATTATCTTCAGTTTGGACTCACTAAACCCACTCTCTAACTTTCCTTCAGGAACTCAGACAAAGACAGCCAGCGGCACTTGCAATGGCACCTCTTTCCTGCCCTCTAACATGCTCCAACTTACTAATGTATGTAGGCCCTTGATATCTGACACTCACTGTATTGACTTAGAATAATAGCAGTAATGTAATTGGCCCATCAAAATGATCAAGCCCTCTTCATCATCTATACTGACAGAGAACAGGGAAATTTATAGGCCAGAAAGAAGGCAGTGATTTAAAATGAGTATGCTGCTGTCATTCCTAGATGAAGAGGATTCACTTGGTACAAAAGAGGAACATTTTTAAGATCAATAAAGATACAGGTCCAGGAAACTCCACAGACATAGTTGGTAGCAATACCATATCTGAACAGCAGCTGCAATTGGCCTCCCTGTGTAACTGAGCTTACAATAAGCTAGCTGTTCTCCAAAAGTCACCTAATGTTCTGACAAACCCAAAAGGAATTCCAGTGGTAACGTGCTAAGAATTAATATCATCTCGGTACCTTCCTGATCTTTGATGCTGGCACAAATCTCTCCAGCTCACTCAAGGCTTAGTGTATGTCTTCAAGTAACAGTGAAATAATATGATGCTTTCTCTCCCCAAACACGTAGGTATAAGGAATTCATATTCAAGTTCAAATGAATGGCCTAGCAGACATATTCATTTTACTCACTTTTAAGTATTTTAAATATTTTTATCCTCCCTTCAAAGTATATGATCCAGAAAAAGGAAAAAAAAAAAACCACTAAAGCAGGAGACTATTAGAGGGTTTAGGGTCTTTTCAGTACATTTTATTCAGCTAAAGTGCCACAGTTTCTTTTCATTGCACCTTTGAATCCATTTTCTCAAACATGAAATTAGCCCTAAATCATGTTTAATTAACTAGCTTGTTTTTTCCATCATACCAATATTTGAACACCACCCCCCAGGGACTGTTGCAATCATCAGTGTCACTTTGCTATGTCTTAAGGCTATTATTGCACCAGAAAACACAGCTCTGATTTAAATTGCATGTCTGCAGGAAAAAAAATCAATTTACTAAAAGAAAATTAATTCCATAACCAAAATTTTATGAAAGCAATGGATCCATAAAGTGAGTCAAATGTGTACTAAGAATAGAACTGAACATCTTTCTTGGCCAACAGGGACTTATCAATGTACTCCAATTCATGATAAACATTCACTGGGAAAAATTCCACTAAATAATAATAGAGATCTTTCAGCTTAAGGTTGCTGAAAAAATCATAAATTAGCACAAGATTATCAGTAATGCTTCAGTATCACAAAAAGGTTTAGACTGGCATGTATTTTAGTGACAAATGTTTCCGAAGCCAGGCTTCTACTGTAGGCTTACACTTTATGTTCAGACATGGAAGTAAACTTGCCGAATCATCACAACTCAAGTAGGATTATACAGGTCAGTGGTGACTCTGCAAACAATTAATGCTCTCTTCCTTTATTTAAATGAAAACATACACACGAAGGGCAGGAATGTACTTAATTCCTGGGAAAAGCCACAGGCTCGCTCATGTCCATGGGGTTGGAGGAAATGACTTTTCTGAGGACTCAGCATTGCTCAAGCTGCTGAGACACCAATTGGCAAAGGAAATAAGAACACATTGCTACGGCAACTGGCAACATGAATCAATCCCTACAGCAATGTCTCCCAGCTAATTTAATCCTAAAATAGTTCTGTAGTTTGCCATGGAATCCAGGGCAGTGTGAGTTACTGCAAGGATAAAACAGTAAAGAAAACAATGGGATAATTTGATGTAAATTAGTAAAGGTGCTACTTTGCTGAAGGGACTTAACACTATTTTCTTTGCAAAAACAATTGTTGAATCATGTCTATTTTTGAAACAATCCAAATTTGAGTCTTAATATTTGTACCCTTAAAAGAACAGCAAGGAAGAAGTCAGGGAGACAGCTCAGTGTGTAAAATGCCTGTTTTATAAGTATGAGGACCAAAGTCCCAATTCCCAGTGCCCACACAAAATGTTGATGCAATAGTATGCATCTATGATGGCAGTGCTGGAGGGGTGGGGCAGACACAGTCAGATCCCTGTAGCTCACTGGATAGCCAGCTTGGCCAAATCGATGAACTCCAGGTTCAGTAAGAGACTGTCTCAAAAAGTAATGTGGAAAGTGATCAATTAAGACATTCATTGTTGACTTTTCACACACACACACACACACACACACACACAGAGAGAGAGAGAGAGAGAGAGAGAGAGAGAGAGAACCACCCCCCCCCCCCCCACATGAGTGTGTACATACACATACACAAGGAAAAAGCAATGACAAATTTGAAATATCTTTTATTGTTGCTATGGTACAGAACGACTATTTTCAAGAGTTTTCAGAGGGAATGGCAGCAGCATTCACTGAGGTAGGGTTCTGCCTCATGACACAAAGCACATGCTGACCTGAAGGCCCATACATGCTAGTGTATCTCTCTTTGCCTGGATATAGGAGAACATAAATGGAAGGGCTAACACCAATTGCCACAACCTTGCATGACTCCTGGGACTTGACCTAATTCGGGGGTGGTCATTGAGGGAATAAAGAAAAAATAGACAGATGGACACACAAGAAAGCCGGGTTCAGGTGGACTGGGTTTTCTGATGGAGAAGGCACAGCACTGTGAAAACTCGATGTGTTTATTACATACTGTTGAACAGAGAGGCAGGGACAAGGCAGGAACAGCAGAACGAGGAGGTAGGATTATTTCAGACAGATAATCAAAGAGACAGGGTTTATGGTATACAGCAGGATCAGTAGGCAAGTGTAGCTAATCTCTGCAGGAGCAGTCTCTGTAGGGGAGCAATCTTCAGGATATAGATATTCAAGAGGGGAAAGCTATGGCAGACTTTTTTTACACACTTTATCCACATTCACACTTGGGCCAGGAGAGCAGCTTTGTCGTTTCCCTGAGCCTAACCCAGAGAAGGCTTTGACATTTTTCCCTAAGTCTGAGGCTATGGTCTGGGCATAGTCATGCCCATGTCAACAGCACACACTCACTCAAGCCTTCACACTCAGAATTTCCTCATCTCCTAAGTCATTCTCACACTCTCCAATGATTCCAGGCCCCAAGTGCTGAGTATTCTGAGCAGTTTATTACTAAACAGAGTTATGGTCCCACTGATTACCTGACGGAAAAAGAGAACAGGCAAAAATAAGTAGGTTGTAATGAACAGTGAGTAACCATGGGATTGATGAGGATTTGGTGGGACATGAGCAGAGCATGAAGTTAGCAGCCTAATGTGTTTTCTAGGCTAGACTGCCAAAGGTCCAGACCTCAGGACTAAACCGTCGTTGCCACCCAAAGAAACCCAGGTCAACTGAAATGCTGTTGGCTAAATGCAAGAGTAATGACTGTGGAAAAATCCAGTGTGCTAAAAAAACAAAAACAAAAACAAAACAAACTTGTAATTACTAGAAGGAATCAAGACTAAATTTATATATTCTCACACACTGTTGCTATAGCTACAGATAAGTATTACTTCCTGGTTTTGGTTTAAAAAATATTACACACTCCCCCCCTCCCCTTTTAACGTTAAGAGGATAGGCTAACTGAAATTGGGGGATTTTTTTCATAAAGTTCATAAGTTACAAAGTAAGAAAATGACTCTTCATGGAATTGAGAAAAGACATGAGTGCCACTCAGGACCCCAGACTCAGGAAAGCACCCATGGCATTGCTATTGGATTTAATAGCTGCAGCATTTGGCTGCCCCATATTCGGAAGACGTGTCTAGAGCTGGCACATGCTGTTGGGACCTACTGTGACACACAGAATGAATATGTGAAAATTGGAAAGTACAGCTTGGATTAGCTTCCCGGCCCACAACCATTCTCAGTGTTCTGCAAGCTATTCACGGCATGTAGAGGTAAGCTCTGAGTGGCCATGTCTCCACCAATAGCTAGGCTTCTCAGAGGTGACTGATCAGCAAGGGTCAGAGAACCCCAATTAATGTGAATGTGTTTTTCTCATCATCAAATTATATCCATGAGACTGAAAGAAATAATCACTGGTCTGAGTCTTATAAATAGTAGAAAATACCCACAGTTGTTTGTTTTTTTTTTCCTAGTGTCATCTTTGTATATCTGTAACAACAGGCAGTCCTGAACTCTACATAGTACCTAAGATTTCATGTTAGGCATTACTTCTGTGGCTGAAAAAACTTTAATATCTACAGAAGTCTATGAAACAAAAAAGTGTATTGTTTATCTTGCCATTTGACATATTTCTTTGAACTGTTTAGTTTTCTGTCTTAACATCCTGGCAGAATGGCCCTCTTGTTGTTGCCTCCCTTACACATTTTCTATTTTATTCATAGAATTTATTTCCTGTATTGATGAAATAGCAATACAAGACATAAGATCTATTTCCTTCTATATAGATGGCATTGTGGTGGTTCCCCTTTTAAAAGAAAGAAAAGGCAAATGCTCATACAGTCCAGACATTTCGCATATTTCCGCCAACTCCTGCAGCTCACAACCGTGTTACAGATGTAGCAAAAAAAGAAAACAGGACTTAGGTTGGATGGCATGTTGTAGAAAAAGAATGGTTAGAATCCAGTTATTGGCAAGAAATCCAACAACTTTCAGACTCAATGGAAGGGTTTTGGAGTTCCTTATTAATGTGTTTCGTGGCCCAGGAGGAAAGTGTGAAGGAATGTCCACCCTGTTTTGGGCATCCTTCGACTAATCTCTATGTCTCTGGTTTTTGCCTGAGAACTTATTGGCAGGTCTTTATCAAGGGTATCCTGTCAGATTAACAAGAAATCAGAAAAATATATGAAACTCAACTAGTTACTGTAGCAAAAGTTTTCAAGAGGAAAAAACAAGCAACAAGAAAAGATGCAGTGAATTAGTAGGTATGGCTCTTCTGTTCATTTCTTACTCCTATGAGTGGAGAAAGGAGGGGATAGTGATAGCAAATGAACATGTGAAGTAAATCCCAAATAGCATTGATTATCTTGCTTTCTTTACAATTAAGAAAAGATGATTAGATTATGAAATTATAAGAATGTAATATTGAGAATAATTAGAAGATTTACATTAATAACATAATGCTCTGTGTTATTGAGTAATGGAGCAAGGCTCCTAGAGAAGGAAAAGTTAGGGAGAAAAGAGTAGGGAAAAATTAAAGGATAAGAAAGTCACTTTAAACCAAGAATGACCCAATCACTCAGATTCCTCTCTCACTCTGGAAAGAAAGGTCAACTGATAGCTCCAGTGACATGTAACTGGATCCCATTCCTCTTTTGATGTTCTCACCAAGAAGGGTTTAACTGCCCTTTCCTTGATTCATTAGCTGGTCACTTCAAAGAGACCCTAAAAGGCCAATATTTGCCTAGACAACTCCTTTACCTCAGTAAATCTAGACAAAACCCCCAAAGCCATTCATCCTAAATTTCACACATTATTGCCTTTGGCCCCTGTCAGTGACCTCAGCCTACAATATTGATTGCTGCTTGCCTCCCAATATGAATCTCTCCAATGATCAATCAGTCAGCAGAAGAGACAGTCATCCAATCTGATACTAAAGATGAACCAACATCAAGGGTTAACCCAAGAGGAAACCTCACGATTTAGAAGATAAGCTACGTCTTTACCACTTACAGGCCATTTCCAAGCAAGACAGGAATGGCCCACACTTCATCTGTGACTCAAGATTCTGAAATATGAAGATGGATATGCTATTTAGTAACAAGTAAACTTAAATAACTTATGAAATTAAAAAGGTGTCTTTGTTCTAACAAGTAAGATCTGTGGGACTTCTGTGCAAGGAGAGCGCAGCCATCTATGATGTCTATTTTTCAACACAAAAGATTAATAAGGAAAATTGTCCTTATTAGTAAGTGTGGGGACTGTTCAACATACTAGTAATGAAAGATACACAAGATAAAAGAAGAAAAAATACAGAACGGTCATAAATTTGGAAAGGCTAAAATATAACATGCAAAGCTGGTGACAAGTAGCAATGTAGGCACTCTGTCCTAAGCAGGAAGGCACCCATCATGTTTAAGCTAACCCCAGACACTTATAATACTAGGCCCAGAAAGTCTCCATTATTTTTGTTTAACAAACAAATTAACACATATTATACATACTTTGTTGGGATAATATAATCTACTGGATAAAAACAGGAACAAACAGCAAGGCATGATGTATGCCTTTAATCTCAGCACTCTGGAAGGAGAGGCAGGTGGATCTCTGTGAGTTTGAAGCCAACCTGGTCTACATAGAGAATTCCAGGACAGTGATAGCTATATAGAGAGACTCTGTCTAAAATACAAACAAACAAAAGTCCAACACTAAAAGAATTTTAATGACTTGACATACATCATAATTCTCTTAGCTTTAGTGAACATGTATAATATAAGTCCTTTATATTTTTGAGAATTGTCTTTGGATGGCACTTAAGGATAATAAATATTCAGGGTAAATGAGTTAATATGTCTAAGTGCTATGTAATTATAAACTGTAATTAAATGTTGGTTTAAAATATTTTTCTACAGTGTTTCTGACCTTGTATTTATTTCTTATAGCATATTTAGAACAGTTTATGAACTGATTAATATTGGTTCTTTTCCATTTGTTTTGTTCATGTCAGCTATTAATTATATGCATTTTTTAAATATATGATGTAATGTTTTCAGCATATAGGTAACATAAAATATAAAATATGTTAAAAATCACACGAGATGCATAAAAGTCCTCAGTTGAGATATACTACTGCATACTCACTGGGATGGGTGGCACCAAAGTCAGAACCATAAGTTCATGTGAAGAAATCCAAACACTTATACAGTGTTGAAGGGAATATAAAGACATGCAGCATCTTCAGAAAACAATATAGCATTTCCTCAAAGGGGTAAATACAGAATTACAGTATGGCTCAGGAATTAATTCTACTACTACATGGAGGAAAAAGGAAGACATGTGTCCATACAGAGACCTTCATGTGAACGTGCATAGGAGCATTATTCCTAATAGCTAAAAGGTGAAAATAAACCAAATGCTTGTGAATGGATGAGCAAAATAGGACATATTCATAAAACAGAATGTTATTTGTCTATAGAGAGAATACATTAGAAAACATTATTCTGAGTAAAAGATGCCAATCACAAAACACAATATAAAATATATAATATATGTATTCTATTTAGTTGAAATATTTTAAAAAAGTAGATTAATGTTTACCTAGGGCTAGACGGGGTTGTGTGATGGTGAATGACTGAAAAGAAGTGTAGTTTGGAGGGGTAGTAAGACATTCTAAAACAGATTGGGATGATGGCTATGCTCCATGAATACACTAGAACAACTGAATTGTGTATTTTTTATTTAGTTATTTTTTCCTCCAAGACAGTGTTTCTCTGAGTAGACCTGGCTGTCCTGGAACTCACTCCGTAGACCAGGCTAGCTTGAACTTGGAAATCAGCCTGCCTCTGCCCCTCAAGTGCTGGGATTAAAGGCATGTGCCACCACTGCCCAGCTTAATTGTATATTTTAACTGGGTTAATTTATGAGATGGGTATCTCCATAAAGCTGTCTAAACTAAAGACTGAGTTACAGTCTTATGTGAGCTGTTTGTATTATACATTATGACAGTTCTGAAAAAAAACTAGCATGGACAAAGTGTTCATATTTTTATAACATATTCCTACGTATTTATATAAATTTACTGGAGGCAAAGTTTTGTGAATAATGGTGTTAGCCAGTGTCATTTCTATTAGCTTCTAGCTGAAACAACTTTAAGGGCTCATGTGGAATAAAGGACTCTAAGTGGTGTGGTTTATCTACATGGTAAAATATCATCAACCATTATAACTGAAAACTGTAATTCATAAAACCATACAGAAACATTAGAAGTTTTAAAATAAATGTTGGGGGTAGTATTTGAAATATAAAATAGACATATCTAAGTCACTTAAAATTCCTGCCTCTATGAGAATAATTGAAGTGGTTGGATAATAGAAGTTTTTATTGTCTTTTCCTATAGTACTTTTCTTAGATAATCCTCTTAATTAAAAATATTGTATTGCTATTGCTTCATCAAACCAAAAGTGAGTACAGCAGTCCAACAAATTTAAAAGATTCCCTAGAGATACCTAATAAAACAGCATTAGGAAGACACACAAGGAAGAATAATGGACACCATTGGAATTAGAGGTAGCAGAATCTACAACTCCAGCTCATCAGGTGACAGGAACATATCCTACTTGTGCATGGGGTGTGTGTGTGTGTGTGTGTGTGTGTGTGTGTGTGTGTGTGTGTGTGTGTTGTTGTTGTTGTTGTTGTTGTTTCCACCAAGTACAAGTACCAGGCATTGCTCACATCTGGAAGATAAGAGTGGCATTGAAAGGGAGATCAAGCCATGGGGAGTATTGTTTGTTAGGGAGTGAGGTGAAGATGATGAAGGGTCATTAGGGTCATCCGAATCCTTAGTTTAATAGTCACTGTGTTGATACTGTCCAAAAGCTGTAGCCATCAGCTTCCAACTGCCCTCTGAGGTGCAGCACACAGAGAAGAGGAAAGAGCAGGAAGAGAATAAGAGAACCTTGGCTAGTGTTTCCTCTGTTTTCTTCATCGTAGTCTGAGTGAGGATGGAAATAGAGAATGAAATACTTTAAATAAAGTTCAATCAAAACATTGACCACCCCAAAGCACATCTACCTCTAAACAGTGGGTATCAAATGCCTGGATTGGTTGGTTTGACTTCGATGCCTCAGACCTGAAGCTTGACCTATGGACTTTGTGAGCATCTGTTAAGGGAGTATTCACTTTCTGACATGTGCTCCTTTATATGAGTTCAATCAGCTTCAAAGTAGGAACTGTAGCAAACAAGCGTCCACTACAAATTTAATTATTTATTGTTTTTGCTATCTAAGCTTCCTATTCCTTCAGTTAGTAGTCAATAACAATGAAGCAAAACTGTTAAGTTTGTGATATTTGTTTAAAGAGCATTCCTACCTGCCCTTTATTCATCATTTTAAAAATTTATTTAATTTTATGGGTATGGTATTTTGCCTTCATGTATGTCTATGAACCACATGTGAATGTGTAGTTTAGAACCTAGAAGAAGGCATTGGATCCTCTGGAACTGGCATTACAGACAGCTATTAGCAGTCATGTAGGTACTAGGAATTGAATCTGGATCCTCTGGAAGAGCAGTCAGTGTACTAATCCATGGATCCATCTCCCTAGCCCCCTTTTAGTTATTTACCATTGAAGTAAAATTTACTTGAATGTTAAATAGATGAGTAGAAGGAAGAATAGCCCCAATGTTCAGGGATGAGTGTTGCAATGATTCACTGGATTTTTTCCCCAGTCTTTCTTTCTACAGACACTGGATATACTGTTTTCTTTATGTAGCATCACTATGAACACATGGTATGCCACACATTATAATGAAGCCACCCTTTCACAATGGCAGTTTGTTTCCACTTGAAGTATTAACCTTACTCCTCCATCCTTATTCAATGGCTAGACTTGTCCAAAAGCAAAACATCAGTCATCTATGTATTGAAGCACCTTCCTTTACAGCCCACTACCCCACATTAAGTAGCACCACCACATGCTTTATATGTTGACTGTCTTCTTCTATGCAGGAGCCGCTTGAACAACCAGAGCAGCCATAATGCAGCAGAGCTTCACTGCATCACCTTAGATATTGGGTACCAGGCTTAGATTTGAGCCTGGTCAGATGCTTTAGCCCATCCATTTCCAGAACATCTCCTGTAGTTCAATCCACTGAAGTTCCATTACACTTCAAAGCCAATGAAATCCCTATTGAAAACTGCTCCTACTGTTCCTTTATCATTTGTTTTCCCACAAGTGTGAGAAACCAGATAAACAACCATCTGTCCATTGCTTACTTAGCTCAGAGATTGCTCTGGGCCTGGCTCCCTAAGGTCCAAGTCAAGCTCCTCTCTGGGCAGCAATCCACAGTCTTCCAGGCTGGCTTCTTATCTCATGTCTTCTCTGAATTAAAACCCAGGCTGGCTCCTTTCAGTGCCTGCTCAGTCCTGGAAGTCCTATAGGATGCTACTTCTGGGTCTTGCCTTTCATCTCCACACTTCACAGAAACAGATGGGTGACTCTCCAAGGATACATAGCCCAGGCCTATGGTAGAGACACTCCAGTAGCTCACAACTCCAAGCAAAGCACCCTAGCAGACTAACTTCATGACCTGGACACAAGAAAAAAAAATGGCCTGATGCTTCCTTAACAGCTAGACTTCAACACACATATATTAAGAAATCACTAAAATCTGAATGTTTCCTCAGAAATTTTCAATCTGTGTGAGGACACTGAATTCCCAGAAGCCTGTCTTGCTGTATCTGTTCCTTTTCTAGAACAAGTCATTGTTGGCTTAATCACTTGACTCACCCAGCTGCTTGTTTGTGTACACTAGAACATCACGCAAGCGACAGTCTTTCTTTGTCTCATGACAAAGCACTTGGGACTTCCTTCTGCTGCTGGGCGACCGACAATAAGCCTTTATTGGAGACAGTCAGCAAGTAAATACAGTATGATGGTAGCTTGAACTATGAAGTCTGGATTTCTCATCGCTTGACTATGGACAGAATTCAAATGGCCTTAAAGCACTATAATTAAAAGAAGGAGAAGGATCCTACTTTAGCTGATAAGATCCTTGACTTCTGGAAGGGTTTTATTTTTCCTTCTTTAGTTTTCCTCTCTCTAAACAACTGTAAACATCTGTGTAGCTGCTGTTAAACCAGCTGCTAGCCAAGTGTGCAAGTCTGGTTGATGACCATGTGCAAGTCCAGAATATCATATGTAATGTTTATACATCCATCAAAACTCCATGTGGGAATGGAGGTGGGGTAGCTCAGTCCATAGAGAACTTGCAGACAAAGGACAAGAGTGTGATTCCCGGAACCCATGTGAAAACAAACAAATGAACAAAATGTCAGACATAGTACTAGGTGCTTGATATCCCAGCACTAATTAGGAAGAGACAGGATGCCTCTTGTTGGGCTAATTGGTAGCCAGCCTAGCCTACTTAGCAAGTACCAGATCAGTGAAAAATCCTACCTCCAAAAGAACAGAACTCAAGTAGAATACCAAGGTTGTCTACTGCTTCTGGCCCCAAACACATGGACACACACACACACACACACACACACACACACACACACACACACTTCTTTGTCTGTCTCTCTGTCTCCCTCTCTGTATGTGTATGGCTCATCTCTCCATTCAGTAAAAATGCTGATGAGGCACCAACTATGCTAAGCTCTGGCCTTCAAGAAGTCCAGTCTCTGTGAAGAAAGTAATGGCCTAAAGAGATCCTTGCAATTTAAATGTGAAAGCAAATCACCAAGGGAAAAATGTTTAGTGCCATCTAAGGCAAGGGAAGGGGAGGGCAGGAGAGTAAGGGTCATAAAAATAATACTCCTGGGAAATAATCAGGAACATCACACATAGGAGAATGTATGTGTGTATCTGTCAAAAGACTGGAGCATGCCCTGATTCATGGACAAGCTTCAGCTCCTCAAGGCCCTAATGCACACTCCAGATAAGGAAGTTGCATTTCATGCTCAAGTCATGAAAATGTCTTGATTGGAGAGAAACTTGGTTCCTTGCCAGACTCCCTAACACCCCCACCTCTTTCGTCTCCACCTTTGAAACGCAGGCAGTTCTCCCACAGGCCACAGCTGTGGTACACCCAGCACCTGGCACAGCAGCTGTGGAGAACATCTGCATCATCTAGTCTGTATCCTGTGGCCTGTCTGCTCTTCCTCATCCTTCCTGCCTCTCTTATTCCCTGTTCTATTCTCACTTCCTGTAGTGCAGCTATTGGTCAGGCTTTGTTACTGCTTATGAGTTCTCCTTCTATGATACTGTTGGCTCCTTACCTGCTTGTGGTCAGGTGAGCATATTGACCTTAGCAGTTTCAGGTGACAGCATTCTCATTACTTTAACTGCTATCAGCAGATCCATCTACATAGTTATTTATTTAACTAGGTTCTCACACAGATCTGCTTATGATAGTGATAATAATAACAATTATTATTGTTATTATTTATTATTATTATCTGGTAATGCTGGACTGTGTTAAAGAATTTTCTTGGGGTGGATAGGGACTATAGTCTCTCAACTTAAAAGGCACTGACACAGAAAGACTAGAGATCTAACCATAAAAAGAAGGGTCCCGTGCTTGGTCTACTTGTAGGACTCCTAAAATTGGGAGCAGGGACTGTCTCTTATGCTTTGTCTGGCTCTTGGGAACCTACTCCTCAGACTGGATTGCCTTGCCCAACCTGAGTACAAGGGAATACTTGTATTGAAAAGGAATGCTTATCACGAAAAATTTAGAATAATAAAAAAGTGTGAGCTTTGGACTCAGAAGGATTACTATCCATATAGCTTAGGCTAGGTCCTTTATCTATATATTAGAGGGAGTAGATGTCTTCCTAAAGTTTTGTGAAGATTGAAAAAAGTGAAATATTTAAAATACTTAATAAAGCATAAATGGTTGCTATTATCATTACCACCTACACTATTTCCTACTACAACCAATAAAGTCTGGCAATAAAGTCAATGACCTAATTAAGTAAGAGTTATAGATGATCCTGCAGGGACTAGGAGCATCCTATTTGAAGTTAGAGTCAATATCAGAATCAGATATATCATTTACATATCAAAGAATTAAGAATGATGGAGAACCCACATGATCTACCTTTGGGTCTATTCCAGTCTAATATAGGGGAACAGGACTTTGCCACTAGAAATTCTGGATGATTAATGTAAAGGAAAAATGCCTTAGCTACTGAGTGTTGGCACAAAAAAAAAATTATACTTCCCAACAGATCTCATGAGTCCCCCAGTCCCCAAGTCAAAAAGGAAACTCAAACAAACCCAGTGCCACTGCTGAAAGCTATATGCCCTGAGATTCTAATAACAATGATATCCTATTTAACAACATCTGCCCCAAAGAAATGATTGGAACAACATCTCAACTAAAGATAAAAATAAATGTTTGCTCTTTGCATTGCATTAAACATAGAGAGCAGTTCAGAGTAATATATCAAGTTAAAAATTATGAAGATTTTTTTGCAGTGATTCCAACAAACAGGTATGTGTTTCTGATACACCCCCATCTGCTAAGGATCGGAGCCACCGCAGCAAACAGCATGTTTTTACTATCTCCATAAGACAGAAAGCACACAGATTAGCATCTC
The DNA here is from genome assembly GCF_903995425.1 of Onychomys torridus. Classification (NCBI taxonomy): domain Eukaryota; kingdom Metazoa; phylum Chordata; class Mammalia; order Rodentia; family Cricetidae; genus Onychomys; species Onychomys torridus. Next base: position 87,606,951 of record NC_050446.1, on the reverse strand, counting down.
TTGAAGGAAGTGCCTCTAAAGCAAACAACACTTGCATAACATGCTCAGAGTTATGGAAGAAATTGTTAGAACCAAGAGCAAAAGTCAGATTTATCCTATATTTAAATTCCCATTTCTCATGCAGCCTGGGTCTTTGTAATGAGCTGGTAGCAGAGAGGAAGAATAATTTCCCTCATGATCGTAGGGAGAAAAACCTTTGCTTTCCCAAACCAAAGTAATGATACAGAATTGTTAATTTGCACAGACATTTTCTAAAACTGATTCTGATCTTATGAGATGAAATACCATGAATTTTAAGCTAACGTAAATATAACTACATGCTTTCCAAGAGATGCTAAGTGATCACAGAATGTAATTTGAAAACTTAAATTATTTGATTTGTTGCCTAATATCCTCCAAAGGGAAGTTTAGCATTTTGTCCTTTAGTTACTAGTTCCCACCAAACAATCTGTCTTAAAGACTTTTCTTGCTTGTTTTTTTACTAAGCTTCCTTGTGGTTTACTATAACCACTTCATTTGGAACTATAGGAATGAATTGATCCTCCAAGCACAGAGATCCTCAATGGCTTACTAGCAAGCCCATTAAAAAAAAAAAAAAAAAGAAAAGAAAAGAAAAAAGAAAAAAATCAAGACTATAGCTTCAAATAAGCACCAGCAAACGGAAAGAGTAAGGTTAAAAAAAATGTTAGTTTTTTCCCCCCTTAGGGCTGAAATAATGTATTTTACATAATTCATTTCAACTATGTAATTTCTCTAGGTTGAATATAAAATTAATGTTTCTGTAGGAATAAAGTAAGAGCTATGAGAAAGTTCTCATAGAAGAGAAGTTGAGAAATCGCTTCACATTCTAATATCCATTCTAAATATGAGGCATGAAATGTTATCACATACATAGCTAAGTAATTTAGGTTAATCATTTTTTGATATTGATACAATATTACACCAACCTATTTTTTTAATGGAATAAAATTTTCATTATTCAAAACCACATTTATACTGGGAGGATTTAGGGTGAAAATAAATTTTTCTTAAAAAAGATTATCCCTCAAATATCCTTTAAAAATTAAACACAGAAATCATTAGTTTAATTTAATACAATCAAAGGGAAATATTAACATTTTTTAAAAGCTGAGACAAGCGGCACTTCAGAGTTCTAACTAGGAAATTGGTTCTCTAGAGTCCCATAAAAATTATTAAAGAAGAATTTCCAATTCTGGTCATCGCAATTCAAAACCAAAAACCCATTTCCCCACCTAAAAATAAATGCAGGGTTATGCTTCCAAGCTTACCTTCCTCTGGGGTTACTGACCTCCTGTGTCGGCACTTCCAGACCTTGGGAACTGAAATGGACTGCCCGTACCTTGGGCTATAGCGGTAGTATGCACCCATGGTGCTGAAGGGTGGTGAGCCTGTAGTAAACATGATGGACTCTCAGCACAGCCTGAGAAGAGCTGTGTGGAGAATGTGGCTTCCCCGCTCCATCTCAGGAGCAACTGGTACAGTGCCACCTGGGAAGAGCCTCTGCCAGAAGTAATGAGTCAACCTTGCAACTGCATCGGTGGGCAGACAGGTTCCACCACCTCACAGTGGGGGGAAGGATAAACACTTTATAGAAACCAACAGTGTCCTTCAAGACGTTCCTTTTGTCCACTTCCTTTTTGAGGAGCCAGCAGACATCGCTTAGTTTGCAGTTAAACTCACAACTTACAGTTTTTGACTCATATTTTTAATATCACTCAAAACTAAGTTGTCTTGTTTGAAAAGTGAATGTATCTACTATACCTGACTTCAGAACATGTTAGGAATTGTATTTCCGGGTTCTGAAAGACAACCCCTTACCTCAAGTTTCACAGAGTGACCTCCATCACTACATTTAACACTGGATGTAATCCTGAACTCTGAAAAAAAAAACACTGTATAATTATCTTAATGAGACTTTGTGTTTACATTGTGTCTTTTATCTAAAGAGCTCAAAGCATTTTTCAAATATATCTTATTAAGCTTCACAACACCCTGTTCAGGAATGCTATACTAAGGATTATTATTATCCATTTTACCAGTGGGGAAACAGAGAGATTACCAATTAAATGACTCAATTTGAGGTCACTAAACACAGCATACTGCAGGGCTCTTAACTCTAATCCCAAGGACATGCCCAACTGAGTAAGAGACCTTCAGGTTGTTGTAAGCTTTAGTTCTTAGAGACAGTCTGTTCTTATTTTGCTGTATAGGTTTAGACAACAGAAAGCAAATTAATATGTGTCATATCACCAATTAGGTCACACCTGCTGGAGCTAGCATAAGTACCCACTCTATTGGCTTTACATTCCTCTGTTCCCAAAGGCCACCACCATCCCCTCCACTGATGGACCAGGCCATAGCCGGTGTTCATGTATTGCATAGAACGGTGGTCAATGAGCTTTTCCCGTGCCCCAGGAGGAAAAGGACTGTGAAGCAAGCACCTTTCCCTCACTTCACGTTTTTGGGGTAATCCAGAGGATGGTAGTGTCGTACCTTACAGGAAAAGTCGAAGCCTCCGCTGCAAAGGAATCATAAGGGAGCAGTGACAATTTCATTTCCCATCTAAGACTTGCAAGTTTATCATCCTATGCATACTCACTGGGATTCAATACAGAGTTACACAATTAAAAAACGAATCTATGATGTTGCTGCCTCCAGAGATTTGCACTCTTGTACCAAGAGATCTGTGAATTCTCTTAGGCAAGGGTACAAGTATACTCTTTTGCAGATTAATTTGACTGTCTTTCCATTTGGTAATATCTCCTCCTCATTGTTATTTGTTAGTGAGCATATAGCTACACTGTTCCTTTAAGTGACTACATTTACATTTCACATACACATATGAAAATATATGAAATTTATGTTACCCTCTCCCATTTTATTTGCTATTTTGGGCATTTCTTTTTATGTCCTATGAACTGCAGTGAGCATCTTTGTGTGTCTAAATGTGTGGGATTTTAAGGTATTTTTATGTTTCCCATTATTACATAATCTTCAGACCACTTGATTCTCTAAAGCATGGCTGGTGATCTCACTGCTCTGTTCAGAGAGTTGCTTATAGTAATAAAATTGTCACCCTTTTCTTAGGATTACTTTGCAGAAGAGGTTTTGACTTTTTCTGTAAGATACTATACTACCATCCTCTATATGACCTCAAAAATGTGAAAGTGCAGGGGAGGGGGGAAGGTGCTTGCTGCTCAAAAAGAGACACTGAATTGGATCTCTAGCACCCACATCAAAACAACAACAACAACAACAACACACACACACACACACACACACACACGAGAATGTTTCCCATATACAGGTGGAAAAATGATTAGAGGAAGTTATCAGAAGAGTATATATAATCATCCATCTGTGATTTATAGTTTATATTCTCCAAGGACTTAGTTCAACAACAACAAAACAAAATCATTTTCTTTTGCCAACAGACAGGATAGTGGGTCACATGTCTTAGAGAAAAATGTGTTTTGCAAATAAAGCCTCAATAACATGATTATCCTGAGCATGGATATCTTATGACTGGATGCTTTGTGCCTCTTACCTCCAAATCACATGGAAGATTCATATTATCTTCAAATCAATGCCAATAGTGTTTTCAGTGTCCTACACTGTCGGTAAGCTGGAAGGCCGATAGGAACGTCTTCTTTCCAGTGGGATTTGCCACTGGGTTAGTTTTACTTTCACAAAATACAAGTTTGGAAGTCCTGTCTGTCTTCTCACTGCCTAATAATGATATAGTTGGCAAGATTCCTTTTTAGTCTGAAGAGCTAAGCCTTAGAGCAGCCAACAACTGAACTGGCCCTCCACCATTTTTTTTTTTATTAATGAATTCATTTATTCATTTACTAAATACGTACTTCAAGCAAACAATGTAAATAAGATCCAGCCACCGTTCTCAAACAGCTGATCATAGTCAGGGCAACAGCTGGAGAAAGAGGTGGAGAGAAATGCTCTGGAGGCATGGCCAAAGTCCTGGGAACTTCCATAGCTAACTAAACAGTGAAACAATTTCTGCTCAGCTGGCAGATGAAGCACTCTGCCTTCTGTCAGTAGAAGCCTAACCTGTCTTACATTCCTCTTCAAAGTAAATGAGCTAAGCATGATTGCTTATTCTTACATAGTTCAATTCCATTTGTTCCTAATTTTTCTCAAAACATTGTTGTGTTCTCTAAGTTCGAGTAACTACATGATTGTGCTTTTCAGGAAAAAAGTAGTTTTTAAACCTAGCAATTCTTTAACAGTAGTCTTTCTGAGAGTGCACGCTATAGCATGAAGGTGAGGTGGTTTAGAATGGGTTTTATGAAAGTTCTATTGCTTCTAGGTCATAAACAATAGTCTTGTCTCTTCAATGTTCTGCCTACAGATAGCTTCATGCAAAGTTTCCAGATGTCTTGAGTACAAAACAAGCAACAGAATAAACAACCAGGCCAACACCCTGATGTCACCTTCAAAATAGTCCCACAAAGTGATGCACTAATAGGTACTTCTAATGGCTATTGATGACATGTGGGATGTGAGAAAGACCTTAGCATATATGTCAAATCTATAAATGCTGAATTTGGTCCTTGCTGGCCTAGCCTACCTCAAGTTTGTTCCTGCAAACAGATAAAGATAAGAGTCTTTGTTCAGACTACTGCCCTCATTTTGCTTCATAATATGAAAGGAGAGAGGACTGCTAATATTTCTTATGTGTCAGGATAGTGAAAGATTGACATAGTAAAGGATTATAAATGCATGCTAAATTGATGTTATCATCCTTTATATTAATATAAAGGATGATAACATCAATTTAGCATGCATTATGTGAGAAGCATTGATTTAAATATTATCTATCTATCTATCTATCTATCTATCTATCTATCATCATCATCCCTTATAACCACACCACTAAGTAATCATTACTAATGCCTTAAAAAAGAACAGGTAGGCCATAGAGTTTAAATGCTTTGACCATATTCACAAAACTTAATAGGTTTAGAGACTATCTATAACCTTCTGACTAAAGCTCAAAGATGAAATTATCTATAATCCCCCTCTTTCCCTTAATTTCAGATAATGATGCCAACTTTGCTATTCTGGTAAAGTTTTCCATATCCTGCCCTTTCTTTCCAGCCTTAGGCTTGGTCCTTATCACAAATTCACCTTTCCCTTTCTAGCCTCTTTCCACCGTTCACTCTGGCTTCTGGTTAATCTTTCTGAGCCAAGGCTGAGAACATGCCTCTCCTCAGATCAAAGGCCTTTTATGGCTTTTCATTATCTTTTAAATTAGGTAAACACTCCTCTATAAGGCATTCAAGTCTCTCTTCAGAATGTAGTTTATAGACATGATTAATTAATGCCTGTTGAATGAATATATGAATGAAAACAGCAGCTATGACAAGAACTGTCATAGTGCTGTATGTATCTTTAAGGCACAAATAATGTCTTCTAGAGTCTATTCAGTCTTAAATTCACTAATACCCAGAAAATATAAAACTTAAAGCAGCATAGGTGGGCAGATGGTACCATCAACAGAGATATCTATTTGAGTTCTGATTTGCAACAACAACTGTATGTCTTTCCCATAGATCCTTAGCCTAGTATTAAGGTGTGCTTTCTTCCATTTGACCTGTGGATCACATTGAGTAGAATCATTACATTGCAAGGAAAGTGGCATCCGCAGAATAGCATGCATTAGCTCCTATAAACCCAATCTCCAGTCTTACAGACGCAGTTCAGCCCAGTTACCCCAATGCTATATGCCTTCTGCATCTCTTGATTTTGGTTTCCCCTTACACTGTCAAGGCAGTCATTACAGCCTAAGAATTATACCCTTCTAGCTTGGTGAACATAGTTAGGAAGGAATGTTCCGGCAAAGCCAGGGTGAACTCATCAGTGAATAGGCTGCATGAACTCTCATTGCCCAATCCTCAGTTGCAGAGGCACCTCCAGCTCCAGGAAGATCAGCGTTACTCTCACCATAGGAAAAGAGAAGTGAAAAGGAACTTCTGAAAGGAAAGAGGAGTGCCATTCTCAGACAGAAGGGAAACAAGTGCAAGAAAAGAAAATGACATCTAGCGTGAAAAAGTTGAGTCATGACTGTGAGAAGGACACAGCTCCTTGCTGGACTTAGAGCTGCACTCTGTTTCCCCTTATTACATTCTTCTGGTAGAGTAATTCAATACAAAATGAGAAGGGGGGTTCTTGGTTCTTGGTTTTTGTTTTACACATTTTCTTTAAATTAGAAAGGGAATCATATCATGGTGCCTTGCTGGCCACAAGGGCAAACCTTAAAAATCCTACGTGCTACTCTTCTCTGCTGAGGCTTTGAAGTTGAACTCAGAGCCAACTGAGTATGGGAACATCCAGAATACACATTCCCCAAGCCCACCTCACCATCGTGAGATTGTCAGATAATTTAGAGTGACAGAGTTTCTCTATACCATTCCTCTGTCTAAAATTGTCTGACACCTCATCAATGAGACTTCAACCAGGGAGGACACTGGGTGCTCTCAGGTGCAGAGGCCACCACCAGGTCCAATGCATACTTGCTCTAAGTGTTCACCTTAAAAAGGTCACCCCTCTCAGCCCAAGTTTATCGTCCATACATTGATGCCATTTCTCAAAGACGTTCTTGTAAGGTTCAGCAATAAAATGTAGAAAGCTCCAACAGATAGTAAGCTGTATGTGAGTGTTAACTAGCATCATTCGGTAGAATAATTTTGTCTTAAAATCTTATCTTGAAGATTAGTGCTGATGGGAAAAAGTTAGACTCTTCATGGATCATAAGCACTAACTGGGACAATACAAGTACTCATGCAGAGTAAGTATCCAGTGGTATTTAAATTGTGATGTTTGGGGCTCAAATAGGCAATCCTCAAATTTTGATATCTAAATTGTAGCTTTAAATGGCAAATTTTGTATGGTCAAACTTTTGTTAGAATGTCCCACCATTTGAGTGATGAATTCCTCCATACCTTCACACAGGGTTATTTAGTAAGAGGTTTGTTAATATTAGATGCCTAAATACCTAACTTCCTAAGCAGAGGTTGGCTATTTATAGCCTGAAGAAAAATGCCAAATTGCTTTCTAAACTGTCTTTTATGAAGCCTCTTTTTGTGGTTAAAAAGGTTCTTCTTTGCAATAAGTCACTAAGTTGAGAGAGTGGTTCCTAAGTGAGATGATGATAATGATGTCGGCCTTGTAGTAAAATTGTGGAAATCAGATGAGATAAAGCAAATGAAAGGGCTCCACAGGTGACAAAATACTGTGTGAACGTGACACTTACACAGCCTTATACAGTGTGGTTCCCACTGCAGGTACCACAGCTGTTGACTTCAAGGGTTACCCTGGGTCATGTGGAGGCGTACATCTTCATTAGAGACATAGTTTGTTACTAAGCATCGTGTGAGGACACACAGGAAGTTATTCTAGATTTCAGAGGAAGAGAGGGGCAGTGTCCAAGGAAGCACAGTTGTGAGGAGAGCAGGGTTCCAAGCCTTTGGAGACAAGCAAAAGTTAAGCATGGAGGAAGGAAAGAGAATGGTGGACTGGCAGTTCTGTAGAGCAGGCTGAAGTAGAGAAAAGAGAGGAGCCTGAGACACAGTGTTTTTGCAGGAAATAGCACATGAAATAGAGCTTGGAAAGGAAGGTCAGTGTAGGTAGATGGAGAAGACAAGCCACCTTTGGGCACTCTCCATACTCACTGGGTACCTCTAAGCTTACGGAAGAAGTCCCACAGATTTAGTTGAGAGGTCTTAGTATTTCTACTTATCCTACAATCAGACCAGAGAGAAAAAGAGGAAGAATGGAGGGATAGGCAGAAAAGAGAAAGCTGCAAAGTCTGGCAGCATGCCCAGAGTGGCACCAACTCAGCAGACAGGAAGAGGAGGCAAGAAAAGAACAGGGGAGGCTGCAGGCAGGTCAGAGCAGAAACCAGGGGAAGGGGTTGGGAGAGACAAATTACTGTAACAGCTAAATTGCAGGGCCATGAAACCTGAAGGATTCTGGATCCGCCTTCCTGGTGTGTCCTCTGGCTTTGAAACCTTGGGAAAGAAAGCCGATACTCATAAATAACTATGGCTGGGAAGCTGCATAGTGGGAAGTGTGTTCATGTTGATGAAAGGCAAGGGGGGGTTCCTGACAAAGAGAGAACTGTGGCTGGTTGGGACTGCACAGAGTTTGCAGGATGCCATCATGGCTACATGTGGGTGTTAGAGAAAAGCACAGAGTGAACACTGCAAAAAGCCATGCTGAGCTGCTGCTGTTCTCCAGGCACTGTGCTGGGGGCTAGAGAGGAGAGGAATGACAGATAGGGTCAGGCTGACAAGGGCAAGGAGGGTGTTTTACATATTTTTTTTCCCATGAGACAAGGTTTCGCTGTGTAGCCCTGGCTGTCCTGGAACTCACTCATAGCCTGCCTCTGCCTCCCGAGTGTTGGGATTAAACTGTGCTCTACCACGCCCACTAGGGTTTTCATCTTATGCTCCAACAGAGAAAATCAGGCCAGATCTGCTTCCTTCAAGAAACTTTTCTCAAAAAGAATCAAATGGTAAAATGCACCATCATTATTCAACCACAAGTTTCCTTCCCCATTGGTTTCAGAAGCCATAATTAATACTCCCCCAGATTCAGCATGCACCCTAAAGTCTTGCAATAAACTAGAGTCTGTCCACCTACTTAACCATCCCCTCAAGAGATGGATCAGGACAACAAAGGTAGATCATGAAGCTGAGGAAATAACTCAGTAACACACTTACTGTGCAAGCATTAGGACCTGAATCCACTCCTGAGAACCACATTTAAAAAGCTAGATATAGACCGGGCAGTGGTGGCACTTGGGAGGCAGAGGCAGGTGGATCTCTCTGAGTTCAAGGCCAGCCTGGTCTCCAAAGTGAGTTCCAGGAAAGGCACAAAGCTACACAGCAAAACCCTGTCGCAAAAAAAAAAAAAAAAAAAGCCAGATATGGTGGTACTTATAATACCAGTGTTGAGGAATCCCTTGGACTCTCTGGCCAGCCATCCCTCATCTACTTAGCCACTTCCAGGCTAAATAACAGACTGTCTTAAAAGACAAGGGAGGTAGCACCAGAAGCTGACACTTGCGCAGATGTGCACACACATGGGTGACTATTAATTAAATAAAATCCAAGAATATATTTCTTCATGAAGTAGGAACCAGATGACAAAAAATTAAAAAACAAAACAAAACACTGAATCCTTTTAAACAGACCAAGTGTTCAGTCATATTAAAGGCACTCAGCCAAAGAAAATACAAAATACAAATATTTTCAAATCAAACCCAGCTTCGTTCCAACTGAAGCTCCTACTTGAGATTGTAAGACCTCCTCTTTTAGTGTAGGTATAGTAAAAATGGCATTCCATTCCATGAAGAACTCTTGTCAGTGTAGGACTGAGTGACATGGATGGCACTTGGCTGGGTTTCTGAGGGATCTCATAGCCTTGTTCACTCAGCAAACAGACAGACAGAGGAGGAGAGGGAATGAGGGGGGAGGGAGAAAGAGTAGGAAAAGCTGAGAAAGGAGATAGAAAAGGGGACAGGAAGAGAGGGAAGCAGGGAGTGACAGAGAGACAGAGTCAGATGCATGAGATAAGAAAACATGCAGAAAATAGCAGCATGCTCAGATATGGAGGGTCAGAGAGAAAGGGCAGAGAGGAAGTAGGGAGGAACCAAGAGAAAGAAGGAAAAGGAGACAGTACAACAGAATAGGATGGAGAAGCAGAAAAAGAACAACCAACCCTTCAGAAAGGAAGGAGGAGGAGGAAGAGAAGGAAGCTTGTGAAAAAGCAATGGCCACAGTTTTCTAACAAGGCATCCATCAGCTGAAAGTTTGGCCATAGCTACTAGTTCTGATTCTGAGTCTTCCAATTCCTGCAGGATCTCCACAATTCACCGCCTCTCTTGGGTTGGCAATTGTCCATTCATTAATCAGCCAAATCACTCTAACAGAGGAATTTGTATTCATATGACACTTCAAAGTCCATTTGTAAAAAGCCTCATGGGCGCCAGCACAGGCATTATACAGAGGGTGAGGCATCGAGGTATTCTGTGTAAAGACGTATTTTAAAGTCTCATTTGCATAACTGTCAGTGAAAACAGCAATTAGGTGACAACACCGTGTGATTAGCTTCCAAAAATTAGAGGTGAGGATTAAAATCACTCAGTGAAATCTAAAAACTCTAGGTCATAAAGAATAAGTACTTTAAATATAACTAATGTATCATTTTTTTTAAAAAAAAAATGAGGTAAGTAGACTCAAATCAAGTTGGGAGTAAAATAAGCCTGGGACCTGAGTGACAGAGAGCCTGAGTGACAGCCAGGCTCTTCAAATGCCGTTGAAATCAGCACCTGCACCCTCCGTCTTCTGTTCAGTGAGATGCTGCTTACTTCAAACATGCCTTTTAACTGACAGGTTGATCAAGAATTTTATGATGTCTACTTCATGGCATGCACCTTACCAGACACCCCCATATACATGATCTCAGGGAGCTGCATATCATCCTTTACAGTGGGGGTGATTATTCCTATTCCAGGGGAGACCAGAGCTTAATGGAGGGAATTCAGCCCTTAGAGTGGGTAATGCCAAGGCCAGCACAGAGTTCTAGGCTTGACACATTTTGTAAAATACCAGACTGTTCCCGCTGTTCAGACTTCTGGGCATGAAGAAATTGACTGGCATCCAGAAAGGAAGAGGCTGGAATGTAAATGTTTGTTTATCTGCATACTTGATGCATATGAGTTCTCATGTATATCTATATACCAGAAAAGGGCAATGGATCCCATTATCGATGGTTGTTAACCACCATGTGGTTGCTGGGAATTGAGCTTAGGAGCTCTGGAAGAGCAACCAGTGTTCTTAACCACTGAGCCATCTCTCCAGCCTGAAAAATCTCTTTTCTTGAGACAAGCTCCCTCTCTGGGGATGTTAGGCTTGGGATTCCTGGAAGAAATTCCATTTCTTGGCATATCTTGATTTAACGGTTTGGTTGCCAATGTGAGGCATACAAGCGTCCATTTAGAATATCCTCATTCCTTTTAGGTATGTGGGTTACAAAAGGAACCTCCCCTGCTGGCACACTCATTTCCAACTTACAGCCTCTAGAACGAGGACATAACATTTTTGTGGTTTAAGCCACTCAGTGAGTGGTATTGTCATATAGTGTTATGGCAGCTCTTGCAAACTCACACAAGTACTTACTGTGTGCCATACACTGAACTCCAGATATGCATATCATATGATCAAAATACAATGTATAAAAGTATGGAATTTTAAAAGTAAATTTAAAAGTAATAATAAAAATGTCATAGTAAATAAGGTAGAGGCTATACTCTCAAGAGTTCAGGATCTTGAAAGAGCCACATTAAAACAGCTCACAACTGCCTGTAACTCCAGCTCCAGGGGATCAGCCATTCTCTTCTGACTGTCATGGACATCCTTGGCATACACATAAATACACACAAGTAAATAATAATATAAATATTTTAAAATTCAAACCGGCAATTAGAATAAGGCATGTTAAATGCTACAGAGGAACAACTGCAGAGTGCTATGGAGCCTATAGGAAGACCATGTAATCTAATGCGGGGATATGTATGAGATGGGGCTTCTGGAAAAAACACCTTTCCATTCTTGACCCCAACTCCCCCCAAAGCAGAAACTCTTCCTCTGTGCCAGTCATTTAAGGTCACTCTACTGACTCTTTCTATTCCTTACTTATTATAACCATTTATCTCATTAAGAAGAAACTCACTGCGTTCAGGAGACTATCTAACATACCCAAATGTGGATCAACATATGGAAACATGGAAACATACACTGCAAAGACCAAGCATATAAACCCAAGTGTGTAGTATATACCTGCAATCCCAGGACTACTGAGGCTGAAGCAGGAGAATTGTGAGTTCAAGTCCAGCCTAGGCTACAAATAGCAAGACCCTGTATCAATAAAGCAACCAACTAATCAACTAACAACCAACATGGAAACATATTTTAAATGCTTAAGTCTAGGCATCAGCTTCATGAAACTGTTTAGAAATGTCAATATGTAAGAGTAAATGTTAGAATATGAGAGCAAAGATTAGCACAAGCTAAGAATGTAACAGAAAGCTTTAAAAAATTAAGTGAGCCCAAATCTAGAATATATGCAGTCCTTGATTTTAAGCAGTTCTGGTGTCAATAAAATACTGTGCTATGATTTTGATAAGACAGATGTGCATTCCTAAACCCCAAGTCATTGAGTGGTATTTGTTTTTAAAATAAGATGTTCTTCCAGTTTTATTGTCAAAATACCCAGTACATTAGGATTTAGTCACTAGCTGTGTTTCCTAGTAGAGGTTAAATTCCAGGCTTCAGTTTTTCCACATGGGGAACAAATAGTAACACTTGTAAATGCTGTCATGCGGCTGAGGGCAGTGTAAGATAAGATGGCTGATGTCTATGACAATGCATGGCAAACTAGACGGCATTGGATTAAAGTGAGTGTGAGTAGTGGGCAACTACTTTTACTGATTCAAGGGCACTCCTTGTGATGACGTCAATGGAAGTGGCACAAAGAAGTAAGATTTTAAGATCACTGGTTATCACCGGCCATCGACACTTGCTCGATGTATGTGAGTGAGGTCCAGCTCACTTTAAGATGGACTCTGCAGGGCAAGGATCCCATCAGTACACATTTCACGTGGATCTTTCATAAGCTATGAATGTAGCATGCAGAAAGCCTCCTGCGTCCCCTCCAGCAAGCATCTTTCCAGATGACAAGGCTGCCATGTGCTCTGTGTGTTCTACATAGACAGATGACTAGATGATCTTGGGCTAAAGTTCAAAAGCCTCCTGAGCAACCAACACACCACAGGAAGGTGATGAGAATGGCAGGTTAGGGACTTAGAATAAGCAGTAAATCCTAGGAAAATGCCCAACTTAGACAAAGAAGAACTCTACAGTGTCATTTGATGCTACTTAAAAAGATGTGAGAAGGTGCTTTAAGACTCCACTGAAAAACAGAGCAGACAGACAGAGCATGTATCATTACCTGCACATGCCTACCTTGGCCCTCTGTGCCAGAAAAGAACAAAAGATGAAGACAGCCAGGGTCTAGCATGTGTTCCGTGTGCTGTGTGCCTTCCTCCTTACCCAGTGCAATTATCTAGACTAGGTAGAAGACCAGAAATAATATTTCCCATATCTGGATAGACAAAATATTTTCTTTTCTTTCCTTTCTTAGCCTGTACCATTCGAACGCTTCGGCATGACACTCCCCACCCCCCTCCTTCTAGCCTGACTGTAAATAATTGTAATTGAACAAAATATGAGCAGGGGGATCTTTTCAATATAACATCCTCTGAGCCTTAGAGCCTTTGGTTTCGCTATGACAGTTGCTCCTGCTGTCTCCCATACTGTGCTCAGGAGAAATGTTATTTCACACACACACTAGCTCTCTTTTTTTTTCATGGAACTCTGACTTGACACACTGTGGATCAACTGATATTTCAGGCTTCAGTCTGATGATGCCACCTGTCAGGTGACATTACATTTTCCCCTTATACACCCCCACATTATGTCATTTGACAAAGGAGCCTCAGCCCAGAACTGGCTTGATAGTGTGAGTTACAGCTATTTCCTGTATTACCGCCATATGCGTGCATTATATTCAGACACTGGCCACAGCTAAGGACTTTCTCCTCTTTGAGCCATTCTCCTGAGAACTTTGAGGGCCTTCATGATTTGTTTCTTAGGTATTCTTCCTATTTCCTCTGCTAATTCTGTATAATGCTGCAACTTGGGTTCTTGCACCACCGTCTCTAGCTCCTCAGGGAGCATGCCATGTCCTACCTGGACCTGCATGACTCTAACAGCCTCTAAGAAACGCCTTAGAATTCAAATGGGAGAAACCCAGAGGGGCTGTAAAGTCTGTGAGCACACACACCCCTCTACTGGACAAAACGTGAAGGTACACAGGCATCTGGGGAAGGACTACAGAACTCTCTAACTAGAAAAGGGTCTCTCTTATTTTTTAATTTCTTTTTTAAATTATTATTATGTGTTTTAATTTTATACATCAGCCATGGGTTCCCCTGTCCTCCCCCTCCCGCCCCTACCCCTACCTTCCCTCCATTCCCTCCCCTCCATTCCCATCTCCTCCAGGGCCAAGACTCCCCTGGGGATTCATTTAAACCTGGTGGATTCAGTACAGGCAGGTCCTGTCCCCTCCTTCCAGGCTGAGCAAAGTGTCCCTGTGTAAGCCCAAGGTTCCAAACAGTCAGCTCATACACCAAGGACAGGTCCCCCGGTCCCACAGCCTGGGTGTCTCCCAAACAGTTCAAGCTATTCAATTGTCTCACTTATCTAGAGGGCCTGCTCCAGCTGGGGGCTCCACAGCCGTTGGTTCATAATTCATGTGCTTCCATTTGATTGGCTATTTGTCCCTGTGCTTTTTGCAATCTTGGATTCAACAATTCACGCTCTTGCAGTCGAAAAGGGTCTCTTATTCACTGACTGCACATGTGCAAGCAGAGGCCCACCATAGCACCTTGAGGCATGGGAGTTAGAGGAAGAGCACTATGGCTCTGTGCCAAGGTGATCGTTGCATGCAAGTACACATCCACAAATCAGTTCACCTGGTCTGTGCCTTTGAGTTCCCAGGGCTTTTCAGGTTATAAGTTAAAACTTTCCCTAGTGGAGTCATCAGCCAAAACTCAGGTGTTGTGAGATAGAACAGTAAATGGTACATCTGGGCACACATTTCAGCCACAGCATCAGCAGCCTCCATGAGCCTAGACCAGACGAGGGTACACTTCCATTGTCTCTCTGAACAATAAAGGAGTGGGAATGGTCTGGAACAAGGCTTCACCATGCAGACATCTGAGGATTCTCTGCATGTGACAGTGCTCCAGAGTACAAACAAAGTCACTGTGGAAAAGTAGGGAAGAGTGCCCACTGGAATGCTCCATATTTGGGTTCTAATCCTGGCGCTAACACCAATCAGCTGTTGGCCCTAGAAGAGTCAGCTCTTGTCTCCAGGGTTCTGGCCTAACAAGAAATGAGGCTGTGTCTGAATGCCCAAATTTCTAGATATTAGCAGCTGATGAAAACTGCAGAATTGACATTTTCTTCTAAGGACCCTAACAGCTCCAGGAGTATGGTGACACATATAGGAGACAACTAGAAGTATTAGCTATTCTACTTGGTTTATAATAAATGCAACTGAGTAGAGTATACACTGAACTATTTGCTCAGAGTTCAGAAGAGCACAATTCAACATGCTCACTCTACTGCCAGCATACCACAAAGCCTTTATAAGTCATGGCAGAAAACATCCAGAAAACCACTGTCCTCTGTGAGTGGTAGTGCACCCAACAAGTTGCCAAATTAGACAGCTGACTCCACTAATCTTAAATATGAATGTAGGAATTCACATAAAAGACGAGTCAAAACCTGGTAAGCATGCCACTGGGTTACCTGAGGCTAGCTCAAGAGCAGGTAAGCAGCCATGCCAAGCTAATGATTTCTAGACACTCTGAGCCCACGTAATCAGGATGAACAACAGGCTTGGGGAGAAGAACACACTCCTCAGGCTAACAGCTTCAAGGCAGGTTCTCTACCAAGCTACATAACCACTCATGGGGTCTCCAGCCCCCAGCCTCGGTTCCACATTCATTCTGTAGTCACCATAGACATGAGAGGAAACAGCAGTGCACAGAGTGAGATTTAGCACAAGGTCAGGTCAAGAGCAGGAACACTGGAAGGAGGGAGCTGGGAAAACCAGGATCCTGAGTAGAGTACTGGCTTAACTTGCATGA
Organism: Onychomys torridus; assembly: GCF_903995425.1. NCBI lineage: Eukaryota > Metazoa > Chordata > Mammalia > Rodentia > Cricetidae > Onychomys > Onychomys torridus. The sequence goes on along the minus strand of NC_050446.1, from coordinate 87,591,128 downwards.
CATTGAGCTACCTCACCTTTTCTGGAAGATCTAAAAATGCACTGGAGTCACAAGGTTTGGAATTAAAATTAAAGGCCATCTATACATCAGAAATATTTTGTTCCCAGAATTTCTTCCTTCAAATGATCTTTCAGTGCTTTCTCTCTCCCCCTCCTCCTGCCTAGCTCTCTTTTACTAATTAATTATTTGTTAATTAATTTTTAAATTTTGGTTTACCAAGAATTGTGTTAAAAGTGTTCAAGTCCAGATGAAGGGCAGCTCTGTCTGACTTGCACAAAAGACCATCAAGACCAAAGAAGTTAAAAATACTATTTTAGAACTGGTACCAGCAGTTCCTCTAGGCAAAAAGTCTCTTCAAAAGGCTGATGTAACCTCTTAAGAATCTTTGGACTCTCTCCCCTCTTAAGTCTTCCATTGTAGAGCTGTGTCTCTCAAAAGAAAGAGATTGTTGGTGTTAACTGCCAACTGAAGTTTTCACACCAGATCCTTCAGGGTACAGCACAGCTTGGGCAGGGAGGAGAAGGCTACTCTGCCTGCCTGCCCACCCTGGTGTTGCTTCCCACTGGCACCAGGCAGGAAAGAGCCCTGTTCTTCCTAGATGTAAGACAGGCAGTTCCCTTTGGAATTGGAGGTTTCTTGGCAGGATCTTGTGAGGCTAGGAAATCAAGGGCTCTGCTGCTGAGGCTTCTTGGGAGCACCTACTCTCCCACAAGAATGCCACCAGAGTCGATGAGCTTACATAATACTTGTAAAACACATTAGCTAGGACAGAGTTACTATCAACCATTGTACCAACATAAACTACCAAATCTTTAGGTTAAAAAGATGCAGATTTCCCTGTATTAGTTAGAAGTCACAATTGATGGGTTGGTTTATATATTTTGCTATTTATCCCTCTAGAATGAATGTGAGCTCTGCAGAGATGGGAATTATCTTGAGTTTTATCCATTGGGTCTATCTCCATTATGCCTAGAAGGATGATGAATCCATGATAGGTATATTTAATGAATGATATAGTGACTTTTGAATGTCTCATGATTACAAACACAAATGATCACAGTGACAGAGCTGTGTAGATGGCTTAATTTCACAGCATGTCATTTCACTGGTACAGGGACATCACAATGTGCTTAAAGGGGGGGGGGCGCGGGTAATGACAGGTGATGACGCCAGAGTCTTTATTTCCTTTGTATTTAACCTTCTCTATCTTGGTTCCACACTTATTCAGATATAATGATCTCTGTCTCAAAGATATGATGGTTAGGACTCTCTTGAAAAGTGTATGGTATTGAAGAGGTGTACAACTCTAGAAAAAATATGAAAAATACCCATTTTCACAAACATATGCCATCTGCCCCCACAGACAAGGACAGAAGCACATGCAGAAACAGAGATAGAGGGAAAGCTTCAAATCTTCCACCTCCCACATCTGTGGAGTGGCTCTTAAAATGTGGCTTGCTAATTTTATAACTTCTTTCAGGATGGAAATGTCTAAGCAAGCACTTTCCTTGGTGAACAACATTACAGCAATTTCATCTTGAAAACAGAGAAGTAACGATCACTGTAAGGGATGCACAGAGTTTGACACTGAGATATAGCAAGGGTCCAGGTGCGTTTGTATGAAGTCTAAAGCAAGGCTTCCTGCTCTGATTTTATCACCATTTAAAAATATTTTATCTACTATTTTGGATGCAAGTCCCTTAAACCCTTCCTGGAATAAATTAAGATTAAGACTAAGCCTTTTTTAAAAAGGCAGAAACATGCACACACTCACCTAACAGAGATTTTTTTTTTTAAAGAATCTGTTAACAGTGCATATGACTGTTCTATGTAAACAATAAACTGGGTAGCCACAGATGCCTGAATTTGGTGGTTCTTTTCTTTCTTTTTCCTTCTTTCCTTTTCTTTCTTCTTTTTTTTCAGTCTTCAGTCAAGACCACCCCTGACAGTTATTTTTTTATTTTTGTAGCAGTAGGATCTTCACTTCTACCATCTCTTCTGTGTGCTCGGCAAGAGTTTCATCAGCCTTTGGGAGTTCCCACCTCAAACAAGAAAGGTAGCTGTATATGTTAAGGAAAAGAAAGATACTTGGCATGATTCAGAACTGATGTGGTTTCAAAGAAAGTGACATGACTGACAGATCAGTTAAGCCCAAAATACATGAGCTCAAACAACAAAGCTTCATGGTTACATCAAGGAAATTCCCAGCATCTATACTTCTTCCCAGGAAGGGGTGGGGAGTTCTGATTTTTCAAAAAGCTGTAATTCAGATCCTACTCAAGAAATGATTTCCCTATCCAAATCAGATGTCATGTTTACTTTCACATTTCCAAGTCTATGTGAAATGCTTGCATATCTTTTATTTTCCTTTCCATGTGAATGTGTGTGTGGTGTGCATTCATTCATGCTTACATGTGCATGTGTGGTTACACATGCAGGTATGTGGTGTATGAGTATGGAAGCCAGAGGTTGATGTTAAGAATCTTTCTCAGTGGCTCTCCACCCTCCTCCTCCTCCTCTTCTTCTTCCTTTTATCTCTCTTTGAGATCGCATTTCATTGTGTAGAACAGGCTGGCCTGGAATTTACAGAGATCCATCTGCCTCTGATTCTCAAGTGCTGGGATTAAAGGTATGCACCACAACACTTGGTTATCCATATTCTTTTTGTCTTACAGTATCTCATTGAAATCCATAGATGGCCAATATGGCTAGTCTCACTGGCCAGCTTTCTCCAGGAACCCCTTGTCTCTGCCCTCCGTGGCTGCAATTATAGTTGGACAACACATCTCATGGCATTTATGTGGGTTTTGAGGACCCAAACTTTAGTTCTCTAGCCCATGGGGAAATTGCTTTAACTGCTGAGCTGTCCTGCCTGCCAGTCTTCATAATTCTTTAATGGTGAATGACCTTAAGGAAACAGTGAACCTCAGGTACCTCAGCCTCCTAAGGAACTCTGCACCATGTGGCTAGCTCAGCAAATTGGCTCCAGGTTTTTACTCTACTCTCTGTCTCCTGTGAAAGGAGTCATGGTAGTCAGATACAGGACTGCAACTGCAGTTGGTCAAACTTGAGTTTGCTTCTGTATCCTGACAGCCATGTGGGCAATTTACTTTCAAGTGACTGAGGTAATGCCATCTTGTCCTGATCTTACCCTGACTCCATTTTGTGTCTGCTCAGGTACTTTTCAGCCCCCAACCCATGATAAGTCACATCCACCTTGGCAGCACATTTGGTACTTTCTATGACCATGACCATGGCCCAGATGTATAACCATAACAGCTGATGTGTTCTGCCAAAACAAAGGTTACCAGGTTCCCCTGACCCACACCTGACAATGATGTCATTTTGGCTTTGGTTTCTACCTTTATAAATGCTGTATGCCTGAGATTCAATACCAAGAGTTCTTTAGTAAAAGAGGCTGTTCTTGGTTGTTGGCTAATACAAGACTCTAACCTGCCCTTGGTGGTCTGTAAATTTCTCACCTGGACTAGAATGGCTTCACTTCTTTGAATGTGTTTTGCCTTTCATTCTCTATAATGAAAACAGCAGTAACTCTTGAGTGGATTGGTCTGAGTTACCTATAGTATTTATGGAGTGTCTATCCAAAACCTTGTACCTATGAAGCCGTGTTCAGTAAAGGTCTGTTGTTGATGTTACTGCCGTTTGACAGTCAATGTCCAAAGGCACAGATGTGAAATTACAGGCAGGGTCAAAGTCAGTGTTGGGAAATGGAAGAAATTAAGGAACGTGAGAAGAGAAATGGATGTGTGTTCATGCTGGGAAAGGGCTCCAGGAAAGGCTGTCCACAGGAACATTATCACTGATGTCTACACTTACAGGTATTAGATTCCTATCAGAAGCAACCTACAGACGTAGATTGATATGCATCACCAACTCTTGGTCACTGTACTCTGCAGCTGTTGTTTCTTGCCCTCCAGAGCTTCCTGTTTCACCCCCTCTTGCCAATACAATGTGGCCAGAGCAGGTTTCCTTACAGTGGCATCACCTTCTCCTCTGCCACCCCCTCCCATGCACAGCTTGGTTGTCTCCCAGTGCCCTTCCTTGTCCAGCAACACACAGCCCTCAGCTCAGCTCAACTTCAACATGGACACACTGAGACTTGAATTATCTTAGCAGCTCTGCTTTCTGCTGTTTCACTAGATGTTGTAGTTACTTTTTTATTGTTGTGATAAGACACTATGACTGAGGAAACTTATAAGGGAAAACATTTATTTGGGGCTTACAGTTTCAGGTGGGTTAGAGTCCATGGACATCACTGTAGGAAAAACAGAAGCAGGCAGGCATGGAATTGGAGCAGTAGCTGAGAGCTCACATTTTGAGATACAACCACAAGGCAGAGAGAGTAAACTGGGAATGTTGAGATTTTTTTTAAACCTCAAAGGCTACTCCCACTGATATTCCTCCAAAAGGCCACACTGTTTAATCCTTCTCAAACAGTTTTCCCAACTGGGAATCAAATAATTCAAATATAAGAGCTAATGAGGGACAATGTCATTTAAACCACCACATTCCACTCCCACGTAATCACATCATAGAACAAGTGTATTTAGTACAACTTCAAAAGTCCCCAATAGTTTAAAATTCCAAAGTCCAAAGATTCTTCTGGGAGTCAAAAAAACTCTCTTCATTAAATTAAGTCCATAGTATTATCTGATACTAATATATAGGTTATGCTCAATTTATGCTCAAACTGTATTTTATGAATAGGTTATTTCATCCATGTTTCAGACAAAATTTATGTACTTCATGTAGTCCCTATGAATTTTAAATTTCTTTTGTATACAAGAGCAATTTGTATTCTCTCTTCCCTAAGCTGTTTAACTAGTTAAGTAAATGAAGCAGAGTCCCACTTCTGGACTAGTACAGTTTGGATCTAAATGTTCCCTAAAGTTCAGTCCCCAGAGAGGTGCTGCTAGGAGGTAAAAGAGGCACAGAGACATCAGGATGCCTTTACGTCACTGGAGGCAGCCCTTGAAGGGGATGGTGAGCACCTGATCTTCTCCTCACTCTTCTTTGTTTCCCGACCACAAGATAAACATTTCCTCAGTTACATGCTCCCCACCATTGCCAATTGGCACCACTGACATCAATAAAACAAATTCCTTTGTACGTTACGTCATGAAATCATAGGGAACGAGCTTCAGCAGTTCAGGATCCTTCCATGAGTTCTCATAAAGCCTGCCTCTGGGAGCAGCAGGCTGATGCTGTAGTTGAACACAGGTTTCTTTGTCTTTCTTTCTCTTTTTTTTTCTGATTATTTTCTTCACTCATTTCAGGAAGCTCTCTTGACTCTTACAGTGCTTAACATGCTCAGTATGCACATTACTTCTCTTGGCAAGAATCTTGTCTGTGGCTTGTTGGTTTGCAGCAACACCAAAAGTATGCCAAGTGACACTGTAAAAGATTCCAGTTTGCCATGATGACATTCATGAGACGTTCCTTTTTTAAAACAACAACAACAACAAAAACAAAAACCAGTACTCATGCCCTTGATATCTATATTGTCATTTTTTGGGGGGGGCGGGATTCACTCATATGTGGCCTAAAAAACAACCCTGTGTTCTTTCTTTAAAGGCACAGAGAACATATAAGGGACGCCTTTCTTTTCACTTTGTGTTTGTCGTTTTTTATGAATAATTGGAAGACACCTGCTCTGTTTAAAAGAGGTTTGGGTTTGTTTTTGATTTTTTTATTTTTAAAGAATATTTCATGGCGTGGGCTGTGCATGTTTAAAATCAAGGTTTAAATCTTCTCACAAAGAAATATTTGGAATATGTATTTTAAGATCTATATCTATTTTTAAACAATTAAAAAAAAACATCCATAGTTGGGGATTTAGCTCAGTGGTAGAACGTTTGCCTAGCAAGCACAAGGCCCTGGGTTCGATCCTCAGCTCAAAAAAAAAAAAAAAATCCGTGTCCTTTATAATATTTCACATTTCTCATATGGCTAAGCCACATACCTGATGCCCAGTCTGTTCTTGATGACACTGAGTCAGTTTATACACTCAATCCAAAAGGAGAAAAGGATAAAGTTTGTCTAGAACTAAGGCTGCTCTCTGCAGGTCTAGTCTAGGAGACTTCTTGAGGATAAATTCTCTTGCTGGAAACTGTAGGAGACCAGCCCCAACCTATCGAAGGGTTCTTGGGGGCGGGGAGAATAAGGAATGAGGAAGTATTAGATAGAAATATAGATAGAGATGATGAGAAACAGAGACACAGGATAGCTTCGGGAGGGCCCTGGGTCAATACCCAGTCACTCCAAGTTTAATCATGATGTGCTTTTTATACATTAGCAAGGAGAGGGACAAAAGACCTCACCCTTTGAAGGTTGAGGTATAAAGTATCAACAAGTATAGACTCTTCCAAACATCTTGTAATCATGCCTTTGGCCAAATCATCATATTATGCAGTCCTGCTGGGTAAAGCAAGCTCAGACTTTCTGACCTTGAGTAAGGCCTTATTAGGGATCCTCTGTGGGCCCCCACAGAAAACCTAAAAGCACAGATTATCTTTTAAGTCATTAAATTATAGATGGCAGAGTAGATGCAAGAAAATGATTTATTTGACCAGCTGAGCTTGTCAATAATAAAAATGTAAGTATACAATTGAGCTTTTGTTTTATGCAAAGAAATAAAATGCAGAAGCCAAATCTAAACCAAAACTAGACTGTACAAAAGTTTCCCTGCAAAGCATCTAATTTCTGAACACACTCTGGTGGGCAAGGCTCAGAGCCCTGCAGTAAAGTGTAATCCTGTGTAATTAGGTTTGCAAAGACAAGATGCGATAACACATGGTAAATCCTCTTGTCTCTCAATCACTCTGTCTTCTGAACCTTGTTGTTTTTTACAATACATGGGAAAAAAGAAGAATGGGACTCTGGCAGTCAACCAATGAACAATAAATGTATTCTTCCAATTTCTTTTCCTGATGATTTGGAGAATGGGGGAGAAAGAAAGGACATGCCACCGAGCAAATGTAGGAAGGGCTGTAACTGGGAGTGCTGGAGTATAATTTTAATAAACATTAAAAAATAACTTCTGACTATAATATTTGAGTCTGAGTAATTCTAGGACATTGATGAAAAACTTAATTTTAGATAAGGATTTTCTTCTGTAGGCATAAAATCCTTCAATGATGTAAAGTTAATATTTATTAAATAGTACTAGCAGATGAAAATTATTTTGTTATTAGCACATTTTAATATGTTTTAAGTTGGTACTAGTAGAATGCATGAAGTATCCTCAGTAAAACAGCATTCTGTTAAGAGGTAATGGTTATTCTGTGTCTACTATTCTAGGCGTGAAACTCTTGTTAGAACAATGAGATAAAGCCTCTTAGTCTATAATAACAAAGCCCATGGCAGAAACTATTCTTTAACTTATGAATTTATAATGGCAACAAATATTATTTGAAAATAAGCAACTATATACAGTTCAGTGGAGATTTATCTAGGCAGAAGATTGGAAACAAAATATACATGGTGAATGATACTCCAGATTTTGATAAAAATAAAATCTTTAGACATTCTTTATGAGTGCTTTGGTTTGATGTCTATGAGAACATTATGAGCTTTGGTTAAGTCTGACCTGGAATCTACTTCTTCAATCATTATTCAGATATCTTGGCCAGGCTTCACTATGGTCTCACTCCAACTTCCATGGTTCAGTAACCCCTTCGTATCTGAAATATGAATAAAGGCTGGAAACTCACATTTAGAAGGGAGTCTGCTCCATCTCAAATGCTGTCTGAAATGTTCACTATTGGTTGATTACAGGCTGAGAGTACAGACAAGGGAGGGAGAAAGTCAAATCGTTAGACCCCAGACATGCCACATACAGACTGCAGCCCCTTTGGACCCGTACACTGGTGTTTCTGAGCACTTCCAGCCAACTCCAGCATCCCATTTGCTGTGCATTCTCTTAGATAAGAGTGGCAGGGAAGAAAAGCAGGGAAATTATTGTAGAAATCCGAAGCATAACTCTTATCTTTGTTGACACATCTAATTTATGACTGCCTTCACTATCCAATCAAAATCTAAGTTCTTTGAAAATCTATCCTCAGAGTTAACAGCTAACTAGTTAATGCTTTCACAAAATCAACAGGAGTAGTAGTACATTGTGACAGCAGTTGAAGCAGAAATGCTGCTAGGGGTTGTTCCTATTGGCACACCCCGACGGTATGACTGACTGACACTGTGATGACCATCTTACGGACTCTTCTTAAGAACTCTGTGATGTCCATTTTGTTATTCCCAGCAGAGAGAAAACTGAAACTGAAGAGGCTTTCTATAACATGTGTTACATCTCAGCAGCAGAATTCTAATTTGCCTCATTCTGTGATGTCTCCTCCACTCACCATCTAACCAAGCATAGAAAAACCATACAGTTTAAGCAACTACAACTTTTTAAATTTAAAGAGAGGATAGTCCACCAAGAGAATGAAAGATAGAAACACACATAGAAGGCAGTTAGTGAAGGAGGTTCTTAGGAACCTTCCAGAATGACCATGTAGTATCATAATCAAATATTACTTTCTCAAGAGTGACAAATGAGCCATAATAAATGGCAGAAAACCCATTTATTTCTTAAACTCACCTTCCAGGCATCAGCTCACTGTGGAAAATGAACAGAGTCTGAGTAAATACTCTGTTATTAAAATTAGAGAATTCAGAGGCTTAGAACCAGACTAATCTCAAAGAGTCCCTGTCCTCAGAGATTCATTATAAGCTTCTCATTTGACAATTGGCAAGAAGTAGTCCAGGAATATTGTAAGTGGTATTTCAATTACCATGTATTACACTTAGAATTTAAATATAAGTGATGATTTAAATACTGAACAAAAAACATTTTTTTTTTCAAAACCTTGCCCCTTAATCCATATTGAGTAAAAGTCGGAATGGTATACTGTAAAAGTTGCTTATCCCATTGGGTGTAGGTGCTAGTAGTGGTTAATTCTTTATAATAATACTAAGGGTATCAACAAATTGCTTTTAGGGCTGGAGAGATGGTTCAGAGCTTAAGAGCACTGGCTGATCTTCCAGAGGGCCTGGATTTGATTCCTAGCCCCACAACTCCCAACTTTTTCTTGCCTCCCAGGTCACCAGACATGCACATGCTGCACAGACATACATTTAGGCATACTACCCATACACATTAAAATATTTTTAAAGAAATTGCTTATAGAGGAAATTTAAGATTGAAAGTAAATATTTAGATATCTATTGTAGTACAAACTTAAAGTCACTGAAAATCCATATACACTTTGAGTTATCTATAAACCAGTAGTAGGAGCATCCTAACAAGAAAGGAGAACACCAAGACTGATGTTGGAAGGCCCAGCATATCCTGTCACCCAACATCACATGTGGGTAGAACCTTGCTTTTCATTTTCTTCAGTATTAAGGGACTAATATAGGGATTCCCACAACAATATTTTTAATCATAAATATAGAAGGGACAACTATCACCAGTTAAATCATAGGTGGAGCTTGGAGAACTGTCACTGGCTTTAGCAAAAGAAATTAGAAATTGTTGAAATTCCTTGAGGGTATGTGCTTCCAAGAACTTATTCCTGAGGGTAACCTTTTATTTTTTTTAAATATATGTCAACATACTTTATGTCTCAGGAAAATATATTCATCTCATTTTTTAAGGATTAAAAATAAACTCAATGTTACCAACAGGCAGTAATACATTCAAAAGAGAAGCACTGGATGACAAAGGCCTATTTTGTTCTGCCAATGGGGGGAAAAAACAAGTTATCTGCTGAGCCATTTTAATTAATTTGAGTGTGGGGACTACATTTAAATGCATGATGCACTGGGCATGGTGATCAATTAGGAGCCCTTCACAAATAGAACTAATCTTATAATGACATTAGGAGATATATCACAAAAGAAAACAAAGTAATCATGACAGCATCTGTGTTTTCAGCCCTTATCTTGAAGAGTGTGACATTATAGAAAAGCCACTTGGAACTGGTGAGTCCTCTCTTTCAATCAAAGCCACCCAGGTGGCTGGGAGACAGCTTAGTTGGTAAAGTGTCTACTACACAAACAGAAACTATGGAGGAATGATACTTGCTGGCTTTCTCATGCTCATGATCTTATACAGCCTGGGATGACCTGCCTTGGAAATTGTGCTACCCACAGTTGGCTGGTCCCTTCTACCTCAATTAGCAATCAAGACAATCCTTCACAGATATGCCCATAGGGCAGTCTGATCCAGGGAATTCCTCAATTGAGACTTCTCTTAGATAACATTAGGCTATGTCAGTGGACAGTTAAAGCTAACTAGGAGGGGGATAAATATAAATGATGCTTCAGATGGCCGAGAAAATATGTTGGACTTCCAAAGATGTAGTCTACAAAGAATGTCTACTCAACTTTGAGTCTCCATGGCCCAGAGACCTTGGAAATCGCAAGAATAATTGAAAAGTTATTGCTATTTTTGAATTTGTCACCTGCAGTCATCATAATAATTCCATATACCATTTCATAAGATAATAGCATGTTATACTAACATATGGCTATGTTAAATGAATCAAAAATCCTTTACACCAAAATATTTTATTAGAGAAATGATAAAGAGCTATGCTCAGCAAATAATTGAATTATCACTTAGCTATATGTAAATATTTTGAGTAACTGTTATAGGTCTCATCAGATTTAGGAACTTGTACACTGTGAGTATAAACATGTTTCTTATTTTTTATTATCTCACTGATAATTGTTGTGCATTGCTTTTATATGGGAAGGGGTAGGGTCTTGCTGAACATTTTCCTGTCTGTCATTTGATGCTGTGGTCATAATTTTTTATATGGTCATAAATAGTAGCCATTCTGGCCTCAATGCAGATGTCTTCAAATGGTTATGGAGGCCTGCCAAGTGCCAGTTGCTGCCATACAGTCCAAGATGCTACTGCTCCGAATCATATTCAAGTACACATTAGCATGCTAGTATATAGTGATTATAATTAGCTTTATGTTATTAGCAAATATGTTTGAGCTGTCAGATTTCATCTACTAAAAGCATTAAAACATCACAATCACAACCACACATCTACAGCTTTTCTTTAACAAGCCACAGCCCTGTCACTGTGCTGCCATCTTCCTGATGTCCTTAAGAACAAATGTTTTGAAAGAAATCATGTGACAAGGTATGACTAGACTCACAAACAGCCTTTGTCAGGAAACTGTGCCAACCTCATCGCTGCACAAGCTGCTCAATCTTAGCCCCTGTATTTGTGGAGAAACTCATGTCTTTATGGCTTTTGGACTGTTTTTTCTTTCAGAGGAAGAGCTCTGCCTTCTGACAACTCACTTGCCTTTTGGTTACTTCCCCCCCATGTTGGTTAAGCAAGCCATAGTCCACACAGTTGTCAATTGAGCTGGGTTGAGGAAGACACCTGTCTTGGAAGGCGGCAGATTCACTACCATATCACTAAACCTCTGTCTTGAAATCAGAATGTCTAAATTAAATTCTGCCAATTACTAGCTATGTGTCATTGAGCTATTGCTTATCATACAATGAGAGAAATCAGAAGTTCTATAATGGAGAAGACAGCAAGAATGTAAAATGATGTATTATACTGAAATAACTTTAGATTTAGAGAAAAGTTTTAAACATAGGGACTTCCAATATTCCCTCCTCCCAGCTTTTCAACACATACAAAGTTTGAAGCTTTATGTGAGAAAAAGGTTAAGATCAGGAAAAGAATAAGTGTACAAAAACTTGAATACTTTTCAAATTAGTGATCTAAATAGTTTTGGAGAAGTATATGTTAAATACTAAACCAAGTTTCTTCAGTACACATACAAGTGTGTGTGTGTGTGTGTGTGTGTGTGTGTGTGTGTGTGTGTGTGTGTGCATCTATCATTCTGATTTACAGATAAAAAAGCAGAAGAGTTACCAATTTTCTAGCTCGAGGTAGAGCCAGAATTTGATCCAAAATATGTATCTCCAGCATACTGTCACACCAATATGTGATGATTAGCGTGGTCCAGAAATGGAGGCAACTTATTATAGTTACCTCAGGAAAAGTTGTGGGGACAAGGTTTTGATAGTAGAAGCAGAAGACAAGACCAGAGAGGCAATGATAAGTCCTAGACTATGGAAGATCACAGTGTTAGGGAGGACTTTAAGATCTTAAGATTCCTGTGTGCATGCCCAGAATAACTCCCTCATCTTTAGTGAAGGCAGAAGCTATGAACATAGTGGCCTACCATATCCTCTATGATTGAGTTATGAGTTATTAGCAAAACTAAAGGAATTCTGCAGATGTAAAGAAGGTCCTTGGGGCTCTCACACATCCCCATTTCCTAACACCCTCAAACTTTCAGGCCATTGTACAGGTTCATCCATTCCTTCCCTGTCTTCTTTTCAGCTTCCACTCTCAGAATTCTATAAAAAATCTTGCTTTGCTAGGTGATAACAGGAACTTTACAGGCAGACCAGTGTGATGTCTTAGAGTGAGTTTTGCTGGTAGCTTTTGGAAGTCAGTCGCATAATCACAGCTTATGGCTGCATGGTAGCAAGTTTTCTAGCACAATGCTTTCACACAGAACATGAGCTTCAATGGTGGGCATTAGGCACTCCTCAGATGAGCTTTGCCAACAACCCTGGATCACAGCCAAGAGTACTAATAGGCATCTGCCCAGCCTTCTAGTTCATGGACATGGGTCATAAAGCACAGTTCATTCAAGGCAAAGTGCAAAGGTGCCAGCCTTTGATCATGCATAATGCAACACAGTTAATCTGTGACCAATGGAACACATGAAACATTACATGCCTCTGGTTTCTATGATGTTTGATCACTTGGCTACCCCTGGCATTGACAATAAAGTTAAGTTTCATTATAAAATTTAAGATCTGCTCTGATAAAGTTATCACACAAAAGGCTTCTCTTTGAGTACCCTTTTCATTTAATTGCATTCTCACCTTATGTGGGCCCTAGACATCTTATACCCATTCATGGGTAAGTTGTTGTAAGATTATAACTGTCTAATACTGACGGCAATCACATGATACAACATGAAGCAGTTTCATTCTGTTTAACATGGGACAAATGGAAACAAATTGTCCCCATTGCTGGGTTGCAGACAAGATGTTACATCATTCATCCATCCATCTATTCATTCACTATTTAATGAAACACTTATTGAGTACAAATAATGTTTCAGATATTCAAATTGATTTTACATATATGTAATAGCAGTGCTGACTTTGAGGAGAATCTTTTTAAAAGAGGAACATCAGCTTCAATTTCTCTGTGTTCAAATATGAGCTAAACAAGTTCTTGGTAGTAATGGGACAGGACAGAGGCAAACCAATTCTACTCCCCTTGTGGGAGTCAGCAAAAGGAGCTTATGTCTAAATACTCCAAAGAGCAACCTGACATCCCTCCTATTCACTGTCTAGACAAATTAAAGCCACTCAATCACAGTTTCAAACTTCCTTCACAGAAGTTACCGTAGACCATCACATTTGTGTTGACGTCAGTCAACTGCCTGGTCACTGGAAGTTGAAAGGTTGCTGTTGATCAAACTGAACAAGCACCTTTAAAAACATCAGCACATGTTGACCAACCATTAAGGAAATGTGAATCATAAATCCAAAGAGTCTGATGGGGCTTCTAACAGATACAGCAATGAGGACTTTTACAACAAGATGCATGTTATTATGAAGGGACACAGGCAAGTGAAGGCTGAAACCCATTACCTTGACAAAGTAACACAGAAATCAGGAGGAACTGGATAGATAGTAGTTGTAGAGGTTGAGAAGGCTTTCAAGAAAGAAAATATAGTCCTATATATAATTAGTAGGAGGAAAAAGAGATTTTATTTACCTTGGAGTTTTTTTGCTATCTCATAATTTATTTTATATTGCAATATTAGTAATTGAATATTCAATTTAGTTCCTTTATGATTTAATTAAAATTTGACACCAGAATTAATTTAAAAGAAGACTGTGAACCATTTTAAACCAGGCTTTATGCAAGTACATCAGAGACATCATATATAAATAACTCCTTTCCTTAAAATATTTACAGATTTGTTAGAAAATCCAATATTAGTCTGTACAAAAAAGACAAAGTTACCATGTAAACCAATACCTTAAAAAAAACAGAAGCAATCCAACTATTAGTGACTCCACACCTGAGAGACCAATATTCAGGAATCTGAAGCAGGAGGAGTGCCATGAATTTAAGGCCAGTCTGGGCTACAAAGTGAGACCATGTTTCAAAAACAATACAATATAACACAACACATGGTAATATGATACAGAACTAGAAACAATCCAGAGCAAAGAAACCACTTTACACAGCGTAACTGGTTCTAAAGAAATATTTGCAGTATCATTTTATCCCTGGAAAACAGCAACAAATGATGGGCTATTAAAGTCCTTTCTAGCCCCATAGGCTGACAGTAACCTGTAGTTATAATAATGCTAACATTTCCTAGTGATTTAGGAAGTATTTTCAATGATACTATGCCATGGGTTCACAAGATAACATTATGGATTTGATATTAGTCCTTCTAACAAATGCAGTTTGGGGGATATTAAGTTGCAAAATAAGCTGCCTAGACCCATCTTCGTGGTTGTGCTCCCCCTATAGATGCGCCAATTCCTCCTAGACCCTTGTAGAAATCATAGGAACCCAGGGATGTAATACACAAGCTCATAGGCACTGTTCTCTTGCTTTCTGGTTGCTTAAGGTGCCTCTTGTTGCTGACAAAATTGGCACAAAGTTCTGCTCCAATCAAAGGTGCCAGATGGATTGCTCAAGGCACAGCTGCCTACATATCCCACTTCTCCTTAGGAAAAGATAAAATCTAGTTCACCCTACTGTATTATGCCTGCCATGCTGCTTCAAAAGCTCCCCGGGTAGAGACCCTGCATCCATATTAGTACATTCTACTACACAGACTGCATCCTCAGTGTCTCCAAGAAACTTTAGTAGCATTACTTTAAATAGTGACCCTACCATTTGTTTTCTTTTCCTAGGATGCAGACTTGAGCTTCCTAGGAGCCCGAGGGGTTTAGAAGATCTGAGGGACATGAGTCATATTGCTTTCAGACTTATCCTTCCCAGTGAAGCTGGTAGTCTCCAAACTGCCTCTCAACTCCCCCCTTCTTTCGGGTGAGCTGTGTCTTGTGATATTCCTCTGCGGATTCAAGGAACAGACTCTTGATGGGCCCAACCTCCTAATTATGCAGACATGCCCAGACAGCTCTGAATTCTAGGGAGAATGGAAGGGAGCCTCAAGCTGCACATGTTATTTACTTCCCACAACTCCTCTGGGATAGTCTGGAAGCCTGTGGCTTCAGCAACTCACTGGACGATTTGGCAGCTCTTCTTCTAAACCAAAAACTCAGATGCAGAACATTAACTTAAGTTCACAAAGAACAAAAGGTATCATGGCTTAGGAGGAAATATGTGCAACTTGGATGATACAACTTACTGTCTTAGGAATACAATTGTTACAAGACTTTTAGGCATGGGGATTGCAAGGCTTTAAGTCCTGCTTCATTGCTAGCATGAAAGCAGATCCACTCCACAGCCTCTTCTCCACACGGATGCCTGGATCCACCTTTTGGGGGCCTGCTGTTCTGTTCACTCACATTGCCCTTATTGGGGTGCCAACAGCTTCTGCCACGGAGTCTCGGCTTATTGCTTAACAGAAAGAGTTCTGTTTGTCTCTAGTTTCCGCACTACAAGTTGTTGGGCTTCTGACAACAAACATCATGACTCCATTCCTACCAAACTCCCTTCTCCGCAGAGACAGAGCTAGTCTTCCCAGGGGCAGGGAATGTCTGCCCAGATACTTGGTCCAAACTTCTCTCACAGTACTCTTCCCATTGTTCAGTGATCCTTTCTATGACCAACTGTCCTACAAGGACCCTACGAACCCATCTGTGTCTTCTACAAGCCTGAGTTCTAATTCTAACCTAGTTCCAACCCTTTCCTGTAAGGATCTGGGTCCCACAGAAAGAATCAGGTTTGAAATGTTGGGAAAAATTATCCAGCTGAGACTAAGTCATGGACCTCTCTGTGGGAGTGGAGAAACTCCACAACACACTGTGACAGGAGGCTGCATTGCCAGGACATGCAGAGGAACTTTAGGCTGATGACATGCCCAAGCTTCATATTCCAGGGGCCACTCAATATGGTTTGACTTCTATCTATGAATTACTCAGCTGGGTGTGCTGATTCAGGCCTACAATCCCAGCACAAGAAAATGCCTGGCCTACAACCTACAGATCACAGTAATCTACCTGCCTCTACTTCCCAAGTGCTAGGATTAAAGGCATGTGAACACCACAGCAGGCTTAATAGTATGAGTCTGTAGATGTCTCAATCAATGACAATCTGGAAGCATGGTTATGTTTGTTTGTGTGTGTGTGTGTGTGTGTGTGTGTGTGTGTGTGTGTGTGTACATATACACCTACATACACACATCAATAAACACACATTAAACTTCTTTAAAGTTTAATAACTATGTCTTAGTTAGGGTTTCTTTTCACAAGACACCATGATCACAGCTACTCTTATAAAGGAAAACATTTCATTGGGGCTGGCTTACAGTTTCAGAGGTTTAGTCCATTATCATCATGTCGGGAAGTGTGGCAGCATGCAGACATGCTGCTGTAAAGGTAGCTAATATTCTATATCTGGATCGGCAGGAATAAAGAGAGTGAGCCATTGGGCCTGGCTTGAGCTTCTGAAACCTCAAAGCCCAAAACCAGTGACACACTTCCTCCAACAAGGCCATACTTACTCCAAGACCACATGTCCTAATCCTTTCAAATAGTGCCATTCCCTACAGCCTATGGGGGCCATTTTCATTCAAACTACCACAACCCATTTTTTTCTTTTTGAATTTTTAGTAGCTTTTACTTTTAAAAAAAATACTCTTGGTTCTTTTTTTTTTTTTTTTTTGAGATTTATTTATTTATTATGTATACAGTGTCCTGCCTGCATATATGCCTTCACACCAGAAGAGGGCACCAGATCCCATTATTGATGGTTGTGAGTCACTATGTAGTTGCTGGGAATTGAACACAGAACCTCTGGAAAAGCAGCTAGTGCTCTTAACTTCTGAGCCATTTCTCCAGCCCAAGTAGCTTTGACTTTAAACCACGATGCTAATTCTGCTGTTTCAAAATTTCGTCTTTGGAATTATTTAGATGGCTTTGCAAGTCTAACACCACAGACTGCCATCTTGCTTTAACTCTTGTGTTCTGAATCCAAACGAATCACCATTTATTAGAGGGTGTTGTCCTCACAGCACAACACAACCACAGTACAGGAAAGACATTCATGGCCACAGACAGCCTGAACCTCCGAAGCATATCCCTTTTCCAAAACCAAAAAGTGAATGAGAGAAATACCCATCACTTATTGTGTATGGAAATTGACCTTATAATACAAAGTGTTTATTGGTAGATTGTTTCATATACTGATCAGCTATTCTTCATTTGAGCTAACTGGGTAAGATAGATTTAATTCTATGTTCTTAAAAAAGAAAAGAAGCACACACAACAATACCAATCATTGTTGAGAACATGAGCTCCACTCTCTATAATTTCTTTTTCAATCTATGGACCAAAAACTACACAAGAAGGTCTTCTAATTATTTACTTTTTTTCTGTGTGAACTCTCGACAATGAAAGAGACAGTCAACCTGATTCAACATAGAGCTATAAAATATGAAAAGGAAGGAAACACTATAGCAGTCACTTACCACCAAGATGACCATTGCTCTGCAATATATATGCCCACACCCTGCTCCTCCATCTTTGTATTCACTCTGTGGTCATCTAAATACCATTCTGTCTTTCCACATCTAATACTGATATTTTAGGGAGGAACTTTAGCTACCATTTCTACTTGGTCAGCACCCCCTCATCACAGCTCTTACCACCTACTTACCAGATCATTCTACTGAAACAGCTTCCTCTAAGGCAATTACAAGCAAGTCTTTTCTTGGTCTTCATGCTGCAGGCAGTTCACCTGCATCACCAAGTCTGCCACTCCTCAGGTTTCTGAGGCTAGGCCCTGGAGGGCAGACCTTGCAGCTCATAACCAGCAGCTTGTGGTTCCCTTACATTTGGTCTTTTGCTTAGCTACTTCAGAAAGTAAGGCTAGGCTGTCTACTGCTCCTACCACATGGTCCTCCTTTTGAAGTGTTCTTCAGTGGAGAAGAGAGGAATGAGGAAGTATCAGAGAGACCTAGCCAACAAGAAGAAAGACAGAGACACACGATAGTCTCAGGAGGGCCTGGATCAATATCCAACAGCCTCATCCTTTACTGAAAAGAGCTTTTTATAATATGCCAAGGGGAGAGGCAAAAACCCTCCCCCTTCCAAGATCAAAGCATACTGTTCAACCAAGTGTAGACCCTTCCAAACACCTGGTAAACATGCCCATGACCAAATCATCTCGTGTTGTAGCCCTGTTGGGTAAAGCAAGCCCAGAATCTCTGACCCTGAGTAAATTCTCACTAGGAAGCCTCTATGGGCTCCCACAGCCCTCTCCTTTTGGCTCCTTCTTCAGGCTCCAGGGACAACTCCATTCCCTGTTGTCTCACTCTACCCTGATTTCTGTTCCCTGTTGGAACTCTGTCGAATCCAAGAGCCCCTCTAGACTGCCCCTCTTGGTTAGGTTCTGATTTTGTTCTGTTCCCATCAATTTTACCACCAAATATACTCCCTTTAGGGCATTGCCTCCATGACTCTCCAGATACTTACCTTTTTTTTTTTTTTTTTTGACAAGTGCTATATTCTCAGAGCTGAGTTTCCTGTTTCATTAGAAGGCACAGGAAAACACAGAAAGTGTGCTTCCACTATAATCCTACCCCTACACATCACATATACGATATATGGTTTTTCTTAAAGAAATAAAAATGCAATTTCTAGAAGAAACACAGGGGATACCCTTCAAGAGTTTGGGTTACCTACAGACTTTTAAAATAGAATAGCAAAAGTATAGGAGCTAACTAAGTATCAACAGATGGGACCCTATGAGAAGAAAGAGTTTCTGTACAGCAAAGAAAACAACAGCAGAGCAAGTAAGCAGTCTATAGAACAGGAGAAAACCTTTGCTAGCTATACTTAAGCAAGGGACTTAGTTTACAAGGGACTAGAATTTACAAAGAACTGCAGAAATTAAACACCCAAGAAATAAAACTGCCCACCAACAAAGGCAGATGATCTGAATAGACACTTATCAAAAAGAAGCAGAAATGGCCAATAAGTATTTTAAAAGTATTCAATATGCCTAGCCACTAGGAGAATACAAATTAGAACTACTTTGAAATACCACCTCACCCGAGTCAGAATGTATCATCAATACATTTAATAACATACAGAGAGAAACAAACCCTTATTCACTGTTGGTGGGGAGTAAAGACAACCATTGTGGAAATCAGTTTTGAGATTTCTCAGAACTTAAAAATAGAACTACCATATGGCCCATTTCTCTTACTCCTGGGCATATATCCAGAGAAATCTATACACTACCACTGAGATGCTTACATGCCATGTTTATTGGTGGTGCATTATTCACTATAGCAAAGAACTGGAATCGACATAGTTGTCCATCAACACATGAGTGGACAGTGAAAATTTAGTATATGTGACTGGAGAGATGGCTCATCAGTTAAGAGCCTTGTTGTTCTTGTGGAGGACCTTGGTTCAATGACAAGCACCCACATGGAGGCTTACAACCATACACAACTCCTGTTTCATGGCATCCCATGCCCTCTTCTGACTTCCATGGGTTCCAGACCCTCACATGGGGCATAGACAAAAATAAATCTTGAAAAAGAAAATTTGGTGCAAGTGTGTGCATACATAAACACACACACACACACACACACACACACACACACACACACACACAATTCATCTCTAAAGAAAAATAAAAGCACAAAATTTTCAGGAAATTGGATGAACTGAGAATATTAGGCAAAGTCACACAATCTCAGAAAGAAAAGAAGCATGTTCTTATATGCAGAATCTAGCCAGCAAGATATGTGTGTATATAAACATATGTAAATGTGGGCACAGTATACAATTTCAAAAAGAGAAAAAGGCTAGACATTAGGGGATGAAGAGAGACTGAATACAGGCAATGAATATGAGCTAAGAAGTAGGATATACAGCCAATATGTTTTAGTTCTAATGCTGTCATGGATTTTTCAATTTTGGTGGTAGATAATTACATAAAATATATTAGATATGGAAAATATTAAAACACAGTATGAAGCTCTTTCAGAATGAAGATTCCCTTTCAAGTGGCCACTTTAATTGTATAGAAATTCATTGAGATATATAGTTTGGGAGTCTGGTTAATTTTAGTGTTTGATCCCCCCCCAATTTTTAAAACAATAATGCATAAACTAAATTGTAAACTATTTTAAAAAGAAAAAATAAATTAAAAATGAGTAGAATTGGCATTAGAGAAGTAGCTCAGTAAGTAAGACAGCTTGCTGTGTAAGCATGAGAACCCGAGTTCAAATCCCAAGAACCCACATGAAACACTGGGTGGCTGCATTTCTGCCTATAACCCCAGCACTATAGTGGTCAGAGACAAGAGGGTCACTGAGGCTTGCCAGCTACCAGCCTGGCTCCAAATTCAGTGAGAAACCTTGTCTCAAGAGAATAAGGTGGAAAGTGACAGACCAGAACACTTAGTATTTTTTGGCCTGGGCATGGGCACAGATATGGGTACACAGTGATATATAAAAACACAGGTAAAAATAATAAATAAAATGCTTAAAATAATTCTTCCAAAATTATAAGAGTGACATATACCCCCACATCTAGGGAAGCAGTGTAAAAATATGCGAAGTAGAAAAGTGAATGCTCCCATATACCCAGTTCTTACACATTGCTTTCCAGTGCATTACCCACCTGCAACTGTCTTGCCCTTTGAATCTTAACAGCCCAACCAATCTTTCTTTGTTTCTGTGATATTCACACATACACCAAATATTTGCACATGGAAAGAAGTGATAGTAGTTTTGCAAGAAACAAGACCATTCTACATATTATTTTGTAATTTGTTAGAAATCTATATTGATACTTTAGATAGCTCATAACATTACAGAAGAAAAATGTGTTATAATATATTGAAACATGTCTCCACTGATGGACACTCAGTTTTTTTTCCCTAGAAGTTTTGAAAATATAAAAACTGCAACAAGGCCAACAAGATGCTTAGCAGGTAAAGTGTCTGCCATGCAAGCCTGATGACCTAAAGTCAATCTCTGGCGCCCACATAAAGGTAGAAGCAGAGAACTAACACCACAAAGCAGTGCTCTGACCTCCATGCCTGCACACCACCTCCATCACACACATGTACACAAGTAACAGTCATAATAATGACAATAAAAATTTAAATTGCTACAGTAAATACCTGTATGCACATAGTAATACTGGCACATACATTCATTTAAGCTAAGTTCTTAAAAGTCGGGTCACTAGGTCATACCTACACATAATTTTAATGATGACCCTTTGATATCTCCTGTTAATTCAGTTATTATATTCTAGATATAATAAGATATATACAATTTCTATATAATCTCTATTCTATTTACAATTACAGGTAACTTTCTATGTACTACATAATTTCTGAAGTTAGCTAAATATGTGTCTATATATCTATTAATGTTTTGGACTTCCTTAAATTTCATCAAATTACATCAAACCTCAATGTTTAAATGCAAAGAATTTATATCTACTCCACATAATATAAATGCATAGAGAAACCAAAGTTTTGACAGAAGAATTAGATACAATATACTCTTTTACATAAGTGCCTCTCAATTTTAAATAAGCTGATATTAAAATTACATCTTTTATGAGAACAAGAATTGGTCAAATGATTTCAAAATCCAGAAACTCTATGTTTGAAGCATGTGCTTCCATCACACCTAAGACTAACTCCAAACACACTAACTCCATAGACCAAAAATCATGTTTTCTGGACAACACAAAGAAGACTAGATAGGTCTCAGTGTGGTGAGTCAACTGACATGTGATGCTTGTGTCATTCAAAGGGTTCATTTTTAGATCAAGATAAATGAAAACAGAAAATCCAAAAAGGATTCCAATGCTAAGCCCCCCAAACACTGTTATGTAGGTTAGCACATCTAAAATTCTCTCAAAGTTAATTAAAAAAATAACATTTCTCAAAGGCTTGGCAACATTCAGTCACCTCTATCACCAAAGTAAAGTCCTATAAACCAGTATAAAGTGGTTAGTAGAGAAAACTCTGGACACTTTTCATATTTAGTATGTACTCTACTTGATCATATTGTTGACATGTAAGAAACTCCTGTGTACAGGGCATGGGATGAAGAGTCAGAAAATGTATAAAGCCAACAGAAGATGACTCAGTGGCCTTTGCAATACCTTTATCTTATGCCCTCCATAGCTGGCAATGGCACTGGATTTAAATGCTAGGTCTTATTGTGGATTTCACTTTCTACACAGAATTGACTACTTGCCTGTAACTCTAGTGTCTTCCAATTAGAAATATGTCTTTTGATAGAAAATAAATGAAAACAGAAAACCTGAAATAATTCAAACACTGAACCCTGAGGAGTTAATATCTTACTTGAGTAATTAACAAGGACTTTCAATTATCTTGCTCTCATCACTTCAGTGAAAAAAAACCGTAGTTGTTATTTCCAGAGGAAATCCATGTCCACAGACCATAAACTCAAGTTAGTTAATAGCTAACTTGGGGAAAAGGTGGGAGTTGGAGTCAGATGAAGGACCACTGCCAGGTGATGGTAAATGAGTTACCTCCAGACAGCCAGCTGCTACTGTCTGAGGCCTCTACTGAGACTTAGTGAGAGGAGATGCAAAAAGCAAGACAGAAGCAGCCAGAAAGAACTAGCTGAACTCACTGCAGGAGTGACTAAAAAATGACAAGGACTCTGGCTAAAGAAGGAAAAGCAAAGAGAAGAAAAGGTACAAAAAGATATAGATCAAAGGTGCTAGCTAGAACTCTTCCTCCTCCATGCTTCTCAAGAAGAAGCCAGTAAGATAGGGTTTGAGTGTCTTGGGACAAAGTCTAAGAGATTCTATCTAAAACAGAAACCAAGGTCTCTCCCACTCCCACTCTCCTCCCACTTTCCAATCCCTTGCATAAGATTAGATGCACAGGAGGTCTCCATATCAGGGAATCCTGTGATTTTTATAATTGGTTCCTAAAAGTACTACTTGAGATCTCAGTGGAAGGCTGGGCCAAAGTAAAAACAGTGATCATGAAGAACTACAAGGAGAAACCACATGGAAAACAGAACCATCCATTCAACTTGGCCCTCAATGGGTTCACAGTCAACAGAAATTAAATATCTTCTTACGTGCTTACAAACAACTAAGTTTAATCCAGACAGGATGTGGCTTTTATAACATAAGAAAACTGCAATAAATGACAAAATAATCCTAAATTAAGGGACAAAAGTCTTATAAAATACCAAATATGTTCATTGTAGAGATTCTAGATGAGGAGTACATAGAACCCTAGAATCTGATGCAATTTCTAAATCTTAGTTTCTTTTTCTGTTCCCATGATCAGATACCCTGACCAAAGCAACTTATGGGAGAAAAATTCACTTTGGCTCAGATTTCATCATGGCAGGCAAGAGAAAAGCAGCAGGAACTTGAAGCAGTTGAAGCACTGCATCCACAACCCACAAACAGAGAGCAATGAGTGAATATATACGCTGGTGCTCAGATCACTTTATCCATTTTACATCATCCAGTATTCCCTGCCAAGGGAATGTTTCTGACTACAGTTAATATAGATCTTCCCACACCAATAAACATAATCAAGATACTATCCACAGGCATGCCCAAAGGACCATCTCCCAGGTGACTGTAGACTGTCAAGTTGACATCAACACTATCCATAACAGAACCTTCAGAGTTAAGGCAACAACTCTGCACTCTGCTTCCTCCTCTAACTCCACTGAGCTGGCTTGTCAAGGGATTCCAAGTGGCCAGCATCCATGCTGAGAAAGTATTTTCATTATTAGGGTTTTGCTGTGCATGACATGAATTTTAGAATTCTATGGCTTTCCTACTGGGACAGAAAGTGGCAAGTTTTACCAAACTAAGATTGACATATTGAATAAATGAGATGGAAAAAGTATTGACCACATTTTAAAGAAATACCTCCCTGCATCAGGGACATAGAGAAATTTATAAACTGTCACAAACTCAAGAGGAACTGAAAGCTTCTGGCAATGCTTCTTTGCTAAATCAATATATTTTTATCTCAAAATTTCACATGAGTTCTCTATAAATAAAATTCCAATGCCCTCTAAGAGATCATATATCATATTACAAGTTATTTTCTAACCTAAGATGCTGACCATATGCTGCTGAGGAACTGATCACCTGCACAAGGGCATACAAAACCCTGAATGTCTGAGTACACTGGCTTGGAAAACATCAAGGATTGGGACTCATGACTGAACACTCAAAATTATTTTTTATGTAAAAATTTAAATGACATCAAGCATACTAGTCAGAGGAGCTCATTAGTATCTTATGCATGAAAAATGGCATTGTTACCCTCGTCACGGTAGTAACCCATCAATAGAACATACTTAACATTCAACAGCTGCATTGTGCTTGTTTGAGTGACTATATAGAAAAGAGAATAAAAGAAAACCTGACCAAGTTCCTTCTTCCAAAAAAGAAAATTGTGTCTTCTTTTCAGAGCTAAGCTTTCACTGTCAAGTCCAGCTGGCCTTAAAGTTTCCCTGCAGCCCAGGCTGGCCTTAAATTCTCTCTGTAGCCAGGCCAGCCTTAAACTGGTGGTCCCCTTACCCCAGCCTTCCAACTGCTAGAACTATAGGCATGGACCAGCACACTATGTACCCAAATATCTTCATATTAGATTGAATGCTTCCTTTCTGGCAAGAAAAGTATTTTTGTCATAAATCACGGCACTTACATAAATATAGAAAACAGAACAAAACCTAAGTAGTTACTGACATGCGAACACAAACAGCATGTGTTTGTCCTTTTGCTTAGAGACTCCCTAGAATGACATCAGTAGCATCACCAGTAGAATTTAGGTCAATGGGCCAATTACTCAATGCTGACATCAAAGGCAGAGACAAGCTGCTGCTTCTCTGCCTGTTTCTTTTTGAGTCTTAGTGTTAAGCAATCTCGGAAGCAACTTTATGTGCCATAAATAAATAAATAAATAAATAAATAAATAAATAAATAAATAAATAACAAATAATAAGCAAATCTCAAAAGATCATACGAAGTATTTGCTTCTAGAAAAAAATCACACTTTTAGTTCTCTGGGTCAACGGCATGTTTACCATTCCCACACCCCCGACACAAATCTCAGTTTTCTTGTTACCAAGTGAATGAACAGCCCTAGGAATATTAGTCCATTGTTAATTAGCTAGTCTCTTAACAGCAGAAGCCAACCAATTGTATTTGAATCTCCCAAACACAGATGGAAACAGCTTAAACAGTGGCTAACCTGGTGGCGGCTGGTGCTGGGGTGGAGCTGTGATCTTCTCTGGCCTCAAGCTTTTTTCTGAAGGTTCCTCAGATACCAGCCAAGTTTGGCTTGCGCTGAGGGAAGTCGGGCTGCCTCCTTTGGTCTCCGTGACCTTCGTAGCAGATGATGGCTCCAAGGTGACAGCGGAGGGAAACCCGGAGGAGACACCGTTCTTCCTACCAGGGCACTCATTAAAAGCAGCTTCCCCTTCGCTAGGCAGTGGAGGGAGCAGGAGGATCCTGTGGTGTTGCTGAGGGCTGGGGCACCTTGGAGACAGAGGCGAGGGAACAGGTGACAGCCGTTTGTGTGCGCTGGACTGAGGCGATGAATTATTGAATACCATGCTGCGAGCTTTTGGTGTTTGGGGGGCTGGCTTCCTCTCATCACATTTGGGTTGTGGGGAGTCAGGACCTACAGTGTGGGGCAGATCCAGAAGCAAGGATTTATGGCCACTCTTGGGTAGCCCTGCCTTCATTTGGCTTCTAGTTTCCGGGAGAGTGTGGGTGGCCCTTGTGTTGAGGGAGAAGCCTAGTCTTTTCCCCTCAGTGGCTTCATCTAACTTCTCACTCTCTATCACCTTCCGGAGAACCTTGTTCACAGCCCCCTCGGTGCTGGCTGGTTCACTGGGAATGGACCCTCTTTCTGTGGCTGAGGGTTGCAATGACTTGACCCCCTGCTGCTCCTCCCCCAGGCTCCTGGAACTTTGAGTCTCATCTTTAGCTCCTGAGAGGATGAGGAAGTCAGCTTTTGGGATGGACGCAGTATGGGTCTCTAAGCAAAAGGCAACCCTTTCCTCACCATCAGGATGAGCCCTAATTACCCTTTGAACTTGAGCAGAAAGCTCCTGGACCTTGGCCACCACTGTGGAAACAGGTTTCTTCCTGCAAGTCCTTTCCAATGATTTTGACTTCCGAGTCCCGCCCCTCTCTGCCCCTGGATGTTTCTCATGACTTTCGGACAAACTTGGAGGCTCCCGCTCCTGAGGACTCTTGAGCCGCCTTCCTAGGCCAGCATCTCCTACCTCGGTGGGGCTGCTGTCAGGAGACAGAGGTCCTTCAAGATCAGTGTCCTCTGAGGTCCTCCCAGAGCTCCGGAAGCCCAGGTCTGCATCTGGTGTCCTGAGGATGTTGGCAGGGCAGCTCTCTCTCCTCCGTGGGGAAGAGGTAAGTGTTCCGTGGGGAACTAAGTTTCCTCTTTCTTCCAGGAGTCGAAGATTAGGCCTAACCCGGGAAGGAGGAAGGGAGCTACTGGAACAGACCTGGTCCTTCCCCATCAGAGGAGCTGATTCCTGGCGGCCACGCCCTTTCCTCCTGATTCTCTGCAGCCGGAGCTCCTCAGGGCTCTCTCTCCTCCTGCCAGACCTCCGGGGCTTTTTGCTCCCTTGGGTGCTCCTCCTAATGAGCGAGTTCACAGCGAGCTCCTTGCTCCAGCTGCCAGCACTCTGGAAGCAGTCGTCCCCAGGCACAAGGCTCACTGATAGCTCCTGGAAGTTCCCTTCCTGGTTCCCCATTGAAATGCCCAGGATGTGGTCTGACCTCAGCAGACTGTCCAGCAGCCTCTCCCTCTCTGCTGTGAGCTTGTATAGCTCTGTCAGAATGTCTTTTGTGGGAGTCTGTTTGAAAAATATGTCGCCGGGATGTTCGTTGGGCTGCTGGCTGAGGCTGGTGATGTCTGGCCCCTCCCTGACTTGGTAGCAGTTGTGAAAAGCGTTATTGGATCTGTCTAGAGTTACAGTGCCCTTGTATGAAAATCCTCTGACTTCCCCCTTTGGAAGATAGAAGCTGATATAGCAGAGTTCAGTGACGGGGTTATGCAACTGGAGGGTGCAGTGAGTGCCTTCCATTATGCCTACCTAATTATTCATGCTGTGGAGATGCTGGTCTGTGGTCAGCTCCAGTGGGGAGGCATGTGATGGTGGCTAGACAGAGCAGGCAGCTGACAGTCCTCTCCGGCAATGAGGCTGCCTGTTAGAGAAACACAGGAAGAAAGCAGCTTGTCTAACAGAGTGTACACATTGAAGGGCAACATCAATCACGACATAACCACACTGATCCTTTCTAGCCAGGAGCCTGATGGCAGCTTAAGCTTCTACCCACCTTGACCAGGAGGCTTTTCTATAGCTAAGTGATGGGAAGAGCTCTCACTGCAGTCAACGGATCCCCTTTCTTCGCTTGGGGATCCACTGTACAGCCCACAGCCAGTCTGTCTACTTTCTTCAGACCACAATTTCTATTCGGTAGAAGAGCTGTGAACCTTACAGGAATTCTGGGAGATGAGGACTTTGAGAACCTTAGAAACAATCATTGTTTTAGTGACTTATGTTTGGAATGTTATTTTCAAAGCTGAGAAGCTTTTGGTATCATAAAAAACATTCTGAGGTTCTCTTACATTGAAGCACAGTGTGAGGTTGAAGTATCAGAGCAGAATCTGATGAGAGATGAAGTTTCAGGCCTGCTTGATCTCTTGGCAGTGCTCTATCAAGAAGCTTTGTACAAAATACATGATGTTTTAAATTTAAATGTTTAAAATTAAATAATTCTGGAGGCTTAATCAAGTCTTGATTTGTTTTGAGATAGGTCTTGCCATGTAGCCTTGGCTGGCCTGAATGTGCTATGTAGACTAGGCTGGACTTGAACTTGTTGTGATGATCCTCCTCCCTCTGCCAGCCAAATGCTGAGATCAGATGTGATCACTGCCATGCCCAGCTTGATTTTTATTTAAAAATGTTTTCCCTTTCTACCTATTGACTATTTGAAGACAGTGGAATAGCAAAGAAAAATAGTGCTGGTCCTTTGGGATTTTTAATGACTTGATCATAAAAGTCGTTAGAAATGCCATGAGAATGGTGAAAGTGGCCTCTGCTTTATGTGATTTGGTAGGGGAGGTCCTCAAAATTGTCTTCATAACTAATACCTTCACATACAATTATGGAGCTTAGAACGCTATACTATAACACTTCATTTCTGAAGTTAATATACGACCCAGTCTTCAAGTTGCCCTCACTTAAAGGACACCCCCCCCCAGGAATAAAAAAATAACAACCATTTAACCACTGATGTAGTTTGTAAATTACTTTCCCCAAGTGTTTTATTTTTTTTTTCTTAACTGGTTTTAAATTAGAAAAAAAGTTATATAAAGGTATATTTTGAATTCCAAAAAGAGGAAGAATTTGTAACGCAAACTCCTTCAGGAAAACATATGGAGCCAAGTGATGACATGACATGGGCGGTGTATGTGAGTGGGTGGGTGGCAGGGTCACCTGGTCAAGACAGAAGTGTCAGGAGGATTCAGAGATTACATAATTTCAAATTAAAAATATGTCTGCTTGTTTGGAAAGCCTATTTTCTAAGAGACAGGACTTTTGTAAGTAGAGTACATATTCACATATACTGTCATTTTCTTCTTCTCTTAAATCAAAGGGTCTTCAGAGTACAAGGAGAAGATGCCCAGAAGAGATAAAAAGTCATCACAGGCCTTGACTTTTTCATAATTGCATATGGCCTGCTCGCATTCTGATCATCCTATCTTTAAAATCTTTCTAAAATGCTTGCTGTTGTTATATCCTAAGCATGTATGTGTGTATTGATACAAGATGCACAAACTCTCTGAACATATGCAAGAACCCATTTGAGAGGTAACATTTTAGTCTGTGATTTAAAACAATTACAAAGAGTGATGGGTGTCTGCTATGCATGATCAAGAGTTCCACTTATGAATTATGAGACAAGCTGAAGTGAGTACCAAAGGGCTGTTGTGAATTATGGGAAGATAAGTTCCTTTCCTTTGCCTTTAAGTATCCTCCTCTGGCTCAACTTAGCTCATTGACTTCCCTGGAAGATGGGAAGTGTCTGATGTAGGGAGAGAAGCACACTGCAGATTTTTCAGAATCTCTTCCAAATAGCAGTTCACAGTCATGTCATAATGTCAAGTAGGACTACAGCTGCCTATTACCTCTTCCCGAGGAAGATATACACACACTTAAGCTTTGAATTTGTCATCTCATTTAATTAGCATGGCAACATTTACAGATGAAAAAACTGAAGGTCAGAGACATAAGGAACTTGTCTATGAGGGTTCCCCTAAGAAGAGACAAGTTTCAAAGTCAGGTCTATCTCCTAACATTGATTTGTGTGTAAATCTGCTTTCCCTCTATTGTTTCTACTGATGATCAGAGACCCCCTTAGTTATGTTAATGTGATGTAACACAGTTTCCTCATAAATGCCCCATATCTTCTAACATTCACTGAACACTGTCAGCATGTCTGACTAGATGAAGCACTCCTTTTTAAAGGAAAGGTGAGAAAAAGGGCAACAAAAATTCATTGAGTTGAAAAGTAAAAACTGCCTTTGCCTATAAAGGGGGACCCAATGAAATTAAAGATGGCACAAGTAATATTAAGGGAAAGAATAGTAATGGGGATGAGGTATAAGTAAGGAGAGGGAGAGGGAAGTTAGGGATAACTCATACTAAGGACGTTTAAAAAAACAAAATGAAAACCTATGGTTTTATAAATTCATACATATATTTCTATAAGAGTTTACTTGGAGCAACCCTACACAGGAGATTATGCTCATCGCAGAAGCCATACACTGCCAAATAAAGAGTCCACTGTCAGATGTAAAATACCTTCCCTCGAGTTTTTGGTCACAGAAGATGCCCCTCCCCCCAAAAAATACAGGCTATTGTCACTTCTTTTAGTTTCCCACCAGAAGTTGATGGTAAGACCCTATTGTTGAAGATATCACACATACTGTTTAGAAAACAAGAAGAAATCAAGTTCATACTGACCAGCTTCTCTCTGCTGGCTTGTTTTCATCGTAATTAGAAGGTGCTATGTTGGCTGAAGAAGGGAAAAAGTCATTATCAATCTTCCTCAGCTGCGAACCTTATGAACTGCAATAACAACCAGTGTGGCAGAATATGCCCAGTGGTGCAACAGCAGTACAAATGTTGTGAGGGTAACCAACCATTTTCCGATTGGCTTTAAGATCTGCTTCACACACACACACATACACACACACACACACACACACACACACACACACACTTGCTTGGTGCTGCAAATCTGGCCCCAAATCCACGGCTACAAAGCTTCTAGGCCATGTGTATTGTGGAGGGCTTCTGGGGATAAGAGAGTCAGTTTTCCTTAAGGGTCAAATATGCCCCAGTAGATAGCCTGTTCAGGAGTATATGAGAAGCAAAAGTTGGGATCAGGAAGTTATTTATTTAAAAAAAAAGGGGGGGGAGGGCATAAAGTGGGAGTAGATCTGAGAGGAGGTGTATATAACCAAAATATGTTATATGAAATTCTCATGAAATCAATAAAAATACTGATTATAAAGAGAAATCAAGGGTAGAAGGACTCATAGAAAGGCCATTAACTTTTATGAGGATATCAGACATGTGCCAGGCCAGGGAGCTAAGTGTTTTGTGTTCTGGTCTTAGTGTATCTCTGTTATACAAATGGAGGAAATGTCATGGTTACAATTATGTTAGTCCTAATCACAAAACAAAATCAAGGTTTAGGAAATTATGATATGGGATTTTGTAGCAATAAATAATAATGCAAGCCATGCAGCTACCATTACACATAAAGGCTTCCTAGGACTGCATCATCTCCATCCTCCCTGAGATGCCAACATAGAATGCCTTTACCTCACTTGTGAAGCCCAGGTCTGTAGATGTGTTGGTTTTATGTCAACTCTATCACAAGCTAGAGTCACTGGGGAAGAGAGAGATTCTCAATTGAGAAAATGTCTCCCTAAGACTGGCCTATAGGCAAGTCTGCCAGGCATTTTCTTTATTAATGATTGACATAAGAAGGCCCAGGCAGGCCACTGTAGGTGGTGACAACCCCATACAAGTGGTCCTGATTTGTGTTAAAATGAGCAAACCAATAAGCAGCACACCTCCATGGTTTCTGCTTCAACTCCTGTCTCCAGTTCCTGCCCTGAGTTCCTGCCCTGACTTCCCTCACTAACAATAATGTGACCCGAGAGCTGTAAGAAATAAAGCCCTTCCTCCATAAGTTGCTTTTGGTCATGCTCTTTTTACCAAAGCAACAGAAGCCCTAACTAAGTCCCTAACTAAGCTCTAACTTAAGTTTCTTGTGACCAAGAAACTACAGAAATGATTCACCTAAAGAAGAAAAGTGTGTGAACAAATGAACATTCATTCTAAGGTACCAAGCTAAAAGGCCTGAAGGCACACGAGCTCTAGTTGTGTGGATCTATTCGGGAGTAGGATGACTGTACTGAGTCATCACACAGATTTTTCCATTTGAGAAACCAGAGAGAGAGCAGAACTATATGTAAGTCTTACAGGAAAAAGGTAAAGTAAAAAGGCACACAATGTGGAATGGGGTTCAGTATGCCAACACTGCCCTCCATGCTGAGCGTTCGGAGCTATATCAGGCAGCATTTCCTCATTCTGCCTTGACTCAACACAGCAGCTCTGCAGGAACCACACATTAGATTACACATCTTAATTTGGTTCATGAAGCAGCTTTCTCTGGTTGTACTCAGTGTCAAAGCACTCTGCTTCCCTGGGGAGTCTCATGCCTCCCATTTCCTCTTGCTAACTCTCAGGCTGACATTTCCTCTGTGACAATACTGCTGTGGTGATTTATTTCCTGACTAATTTTCCAATAGCAAGCAGATGACTTCACTCAACCCCAGATGAAAATATCTGTTGTGTCTTCTCATAATGAGAAATGATTGCTTTTTAGGAGATGGTATCCAATGCTCATAACATATTTCACAAAATTCCCAAAATAAGTTCCCAGAATTAGTTGAAGTCATTCTGTCTGCTGACTGTAGATTTCCTAATTGATTTTGGCCCTAAAAGACCAATATAAAGCTTTCTTTGGTTAGTCATTGGCACAGACATGACCTGGGACTCCATCTGGGCCCAATATTGCAAAGATTGATTCTCTATAATGTCCATTATTGAACTGTAAATTTTCCATTTGTTCACTCAGGTTCATTCTTCACACTGTTCAAAACACCAGAGAACTGACTTTTATGGATTCAGTTAAGAAATGCCCCTGCAGTTTGACTTCTACTGGGTTTAGTCTTTGAGAAACAACCATAGCAGATTGCAGAGAGAAATTAAGAGAGGCCGCGGTGTTTATTACCTGGCTCCCTCTCTCCTAGGCTGAGGTTTGCTGTGGTTGTACTCTCTAATGGAGACCATGGCTCCTCTTGGGTACCAGGCACTGCTCCAGCCAGAGATCTTTCCTCTGGGTACCAGTCACTGCTCCTTCCCATTGCTTATTCAATTCTAAATGGTTTAAAGTCTCCCTCTTGTGATTTTGGACAAATTCATGCCTATCTGTCCCCTCTCTATCTATCCTCTGAGATTCAGGGTAGTGCTACTGTTTTGTGCTTTGCTTAGTTTTTCAAATAAGAAATATAAAAATTAAGGAAGACATACAACACCTTCCTGGCTTTTCTCTCATTTGAGGAAAATTTTGGTTTTTGTTTTGTTTTGTTTTGTTTTTGTTGTTAACTTACACTCTGTAAAAGTAGGAGTAAGAAAGATACAAAATCACTACAATATATAAGAAAGACACCCAACCTATAAGATATCAAAAAACAAATCAAGAGAGTTCAGGGAATAAAAGACAGAGCACATAATGTTTGTAGGATTAGCATAATTTGTCAGGCAGAAGAAAACATTTCAAGCATCTCCTAACTGAAAGGTAAGTTTGACAGGGACAGATGAAGAAGATGGATAACTAAGAACTGAGGACATTACCTAAGACAATGAAATCAGCTAATACGTACAAAGGGGAAATTCACTCTCATTTTTCAGATGTCTACCAGGAGAGTTAGTCAAGGAAGATAAAGCTGAGGCTGAATAATTTTTAAAGATCATCAATGTATTGAGCAGTAGTTCTGGAAGCTGGAAAATCTAAAACTATGGCATGACACCTGGCGAGGGCCCCTGTACTGCATCACCCCATCCAGAAGGTGGAAGGACAAGAATACACTAGCAAGTGGAGCTAAATGTGCTTTTCAACCAAACCACAAGATGCTCTTAACCCCATGAACTCGGGTCTATTCCCAGCACCCAAATGGTGGCTCATAACCATCCTAGCTGCAGTTCCAGGGAATCTGATGCCCTCCTCTGGCCTCCACAGGCATCAGGTATGCATGTGGTGAAATACAGATATGTAGGCAAAATACTCATACATATAAATCTTTTAAAAAGTAAATGTACTGTAACAGACATTTTGACAGCAATGACAACATTATTTGCTTATGAGGGTAGGGCCTTCACTCCCTATATACATCTTGTTTCCTCCCTTTATAAACACATTTGCATTGGGGACTGAGTTTCTAACATAGGAGCTTCAGAGGAAAAAAAAAAATCAAACCACAGCAACAGTGATGCCCTGTTGCAGAAACATTTAAAATCAGGTTGATTTGAAATTAATTATAACTTCATGGACAAATTATTCACGAAGCCACGGATGAGTTTTGATCAGAGAAGTATGTTTAGCACTAAATTCAAGAAAGATTAACTTGGCAGTAATGTCAGGACAGACTGGAGTAGAAAGAGACTGGCAGGTATTCAAGAATGAGAAGTAGGGACATCAAATTCTGAAAGGAAGTTGAGAAAGAAAGAAATGGAACAGGATTAGACACTGGAAAGTAGTTTCTAAGTAGAACAACAGAGCACTGGATAGTTCTGTAAAGGGTAAGAGAGAATGGTGAGGAGAAGGAAATGTGAGAAGTAGGGTTAAGTCCTATGTTTGCATATTTGTATCATTTTTCTAGAACATTGGGGACCTAGGAATGTTTTTAAGTTGAAAAGAAGGTGGTAGTAAGAATGGGGATACTGAGAGAACAAATGGAAGACTGAAACAATTATGAGACATTAGATAAAGGTGGGACATGCAGGAAGGAGAAGGCATGGGTTCCAGGACACAGGCGAAGAGCCATCATTGACGAGAAAGGTCTTTTCATGTCAAAAGTCTGTAGCTAAGCAAAGAAAAGAAGATGGTAATACAGGAAGCACTGAACCTGATATTACATACTCTCAGTGGTGTTTCTTTTCTTCAGAAAGACTCACAATTTTATGATTTTCTTTGCATTACAAGTAGAGGAGCACTAAACCAGGCTATACGCAAGAGCCAAAATATCTGTCTTTCAAACTCCATTTTTACTGTGAAATCACCCACACTCTAAGTTGGGTCTTATGCTGAAAAGTATCTACCACAAATAAAGAGGAAGCAAAATTTTAGTCAATAGAATTATTTTAATCAGTGAATTATCAAAGCAAGGAGGGGGAAGGGTGCCATATTTGGGGGGTCATTTTTATTGCTAGGCTTATTTATTTATTAAATATTTATTTATGACCCAGCAATGAACCTGCTCAGTTACCCCATATGCTTCATGATATATACGGAAGTTATCCAGATATACTTTGTGATATGTACTGCAAAGTCTCTCAAACACCACAGTGAACCTTCTCTATGCCTGTCCACCTCCTCTCTCCCTCCTCTCCCTCCAAGTCTCATTACATAAAGAAGAGTGAGTATCAGTTTTCCACGTGATCTCCATGTGAACATAAGGTTTGGAATCCTCCATACATTAATGGGTCCATGTGACTATCTGATTTATATCATCTCTATAATCTATGCCATCCATATTGAAGGAATAAGGCATTCTTCATGATTTGAAAAGGAAGTAGTGGTGAGATTTTTACTCACTGAATGCTCAAGGCTTTATCACAATGGCTGACCATGTAGCATCTCACAAAGTGAGTTAGATACACTCCAACTCAGGTGTTGGACTTGGCATGTATTTTATCTGCAGTAGAAATTTGCCACTGTGGTGAGAGCTAGCTTGGAGTGTTGGTAATTCCAAAGTCAAATTGAAGCTCCAAAGGATTCAGAAAATACATAATTTTCCCTCTGTAATGCACGCTGCAAGAACAGAAAAGAAAATGATAAAATCATAGTCTTTACAAATAAAAAGAAAATCATCAAGGGACTATGTGAAGACTCTCTGTTTCAGTGTTTCCTGTCTCATAATTATTTTCTCTCTTTCACTTATTTTTGAGTATGTAACAGTCCTTTCTTTCAAAGACACCTTCTTTTTCAAAAGTTAAAGAGTTTCTTTTAGGTCTGACAGCCTACTCTGTGTAGTTTTTACCCCTCATCCCCATGGGAACTTCAAGTCAAAAATAATCATTACATATGCTAAGTGAAATTTGTGTTTTCAGATTGAAGAGTTTGCTCTTAAGAGCAGCTCTGATTAGAATAGATATTTGCACATGCACACACAGCCCTTTACAGGGTCAAGGCTTCAGACAGGAGCTTTGAAGAACTCTCAGATTCAAAGTCCTATAACAGAGCACAGCACAACAGAAGAAAAGGGACCTCAGGATTTTAGGACAGAAAGTTTCTTAGTCAACCCTTTCAATTCCTTTATGAACATCTCTGTTGGAAGAAAACCCTCCTTGTTTCATATTACTTGTGTTTATGTTTTACATATTCTACAAGTTTTTTAGAGATCATGACAATGTGACAGTTTACAAAACTATTATGACAAGCTGTCTAGCCTGAACTGTTGTGTAAGTCACACAACTATCCAAGGCAACAGCCATCATCATCACCACTGTACACACTGACTGCTTCTACTCACATGTCTAGTCAACAATCATCATGCAACTCAAACCCAGGTTTCTAGACACCTAACAGAGTTCTCTTACCACTCCTCAACTTCCACTTATAGGCAATTTTAAAAGAAAGAGAGTAAGAGAAACAAAATATCATACAAAAAGCAATATTTATTGTTCAATAGTATTTAAAATGCAAGTTGACTCAAAGCCACTTGTTCATAAGGTCTCTCACTCATGTATGACTTTTTAACTCCTCAGAGAGACATCCTTTTAGAATTACTTATCTGATCCTACGAGAGACTAATTTACAGGCAACAGTTTCATAGGTACACCTGACCCCTTTCTACTTGTTATTATTCAGGGAGGCATTTTTATTTATATATCATAAACTCTGATGTTCACCACAGGAATCAAAAGAAATTCCTGTTCATCTTTATCTAGTGTAATTTTATGAAATACACCAAAAGAAATGTAATTTTGCAAAAGTACCATACCTGTATGTATACACTGATTAAGCAGAAGGGTCTCCTTGGGGTGGGAAGGCAGGATAACCCCATGAGGGAAGCCCTGCTCATGAGCTGGAAGCACCTGCACCACATGCCAGTACAGTGAGGACAACTGTCATCACCACTGTGCTCTGCCAAGCTTGTCTTTCTTCATGAACTAGTCAAAGGATGGGGAGATATCACTTGAGGATGAACAATCAAAATCAAGATTGAACATTTCAACAAAAAATAGGTAGCTTCACATTTGGCTAAAGGGGTGGAAGAGGACAGGGGGAAGGAGAATGACATTAACCAGTGCCAGGACCTAGGCTAAGTGGATCCCAAGCCTTGTGTATTCAGTTCCCATGGAGCTTTGAGATGGGTTCTAGCAATTCTTCAATTCCCACCCCTCCTTGGGAACCCAAATCTGCAAAGCTATTGTTACAGAGCTGGAGCTTGAATCCTACCTGCTTAAAAACCGTTATGTGTAGAAGCTATAAAAGACTGCATTTCTAAAATGTTAAGGGGAGTTACTTTGTATGTGGGGACCTCAAGGGATCTGTACCATAACTACTGAAGGATTATTTTCCTTCTCTTTGGAAAGGGATCAATAGTTTGTTGCAACCAACCCACTAACCAGGATCTGTGTACAACTTGACCAGAATATAAAGTCTCTAATCTGGCAGCAGGGAAAAGGACATGTAATTTTCTTTCTTTTTTAATCTTGACAATGATTTTATTTTTTATAATATAAAATATAGTAAGATAAAACAAAAACGAACATATTGAATTTGGACAAAACAAATAAGCAAAAAGGAAAAGACCCCAAGAGAAGGCACAATTTGATACCCACTCATTTGCACACTCAGGAATCCTGTAAAAACACAAAACTGGAAGCCATAATACATATGCAGAAAACCTGGTGTGGAATTTCATTAAGTTGCAAGGCGTTTTTTGTTTTGTTTTGTCCCTGGGCTATCTAATCTCAGGTTCTGTGTCACTCAAGCTGTGTTGGATAAGGGATCCATCTCATGGAGTGGGCCTTAAGTCAAACAGATATTGGTTGGTTATCCCCACAAGCTTTGTGCCACCATTGCCCTAGCATATCTTGCAGGTGGGACAACATTGTAGATCAAAGGCTTTGTGGCTGGGTTGGTTTTTATGTTTCTCTTTTGAGTAGTGTACAGAATATCTATCTGTACCAAAGTTGTGAGGGTGCTGTCTTCAGCAATGGGCTTTACCATCAGTTTGTGGAGAGCAACCTATAATCTTAACAACAGCCTGGGTTGTTTGGAGATGCCCATTGGATTCCTTTGGCCAACAACTCAATTATATGTAACCCAATCCCAGTACTAGAAGCTTCATTTGGTAACAAGAGATGTCCAGTTGGGGCTCTGTCTCACCCATTATTTGTCAAATTTTGGTTAGATCACCTTTATATATATAAATATATGAGTTTCTGCTACATCAAGTTTCCATACTATCCCTCAAATGGCCCTTAATTATAGCTGTCTCTCTCCATATTCCTTCCCTCATCCTTGATCCTCTCATTCCTAATGAGAACAAGATTTATCTGTCCCCTTACTCTGTACTGAACCTCTGTAGTTCCACAGATTTGTACCTTGGTTATCATTGACTTAACTAACATCCACATATAACCGAATACCTGAATACATTCAATATTTATGTAGATGTAACCGTCTCGTTAAATAAGAAACACAGAGCCAATTGCAGAGTTAAAAGCCAAGAGGTCAGAGCAATAGTTAAGAGCTATAAACCTTACCCTTCACTGCTGCTCTGTCCTTCCCTCAGCAAGAGACCTACTTCCTGTGTGTTTTTCCTTTTTATAGACTTTCTATTCTGCCTTCTCATTGGTTGTAAACCCAACCACATGACCTCCTCATCACTGCCTGTCTGTATAGACCTCCAGGTCTTCTATGGCTGGTATTGAGATTAAAGGCGTGTATCTCCATGCTGGTTGTATCCTTGAACACACAGAGAGCTGCCTAGCTCTGCCTCCCAAGTGCTGGGATTAAAGGTGTGCACCACCACCGGCCAGCTTCTGCTATGGCTTGCTCTGACCCCAAGGCAACTTTATTAACATACAAATAAAATCATATTTCAGTACAAATAAAATATCACCACATATTAGTCTTTCTGTGTCTAGGATACTTCACTCAGGATATTTTTTTCTAATTCTATCCATTTACCTGTAAATTTCACTATTTCATTTTTTTTTAAACAGTAGAGTAATACTCCATTGTGTAAATGTGCCACATTTTATTTACCTATTCTTCTGCTGAATCTAGAAATCTTTATAATTTCTGGCTATAATGAATAGGGCAGGAATGAACATGGTTAAGCAAGTGTCTCTGTGGTAGGACGAAACATCCTTCAGGTACATAGCTGGATCTTGAGATAGATTGATTCCTGTCTTTTTAAGGAACCACCTCACTGATTTCCATAGTGGCTTGTTGTGGGATGACTCATCCCTAACAGGCTTGAGGGCTAGCCAG
Organism: Onychomys torridus; assembly: GCF_903995425.1. NCBI lineage: Eukaryota > Metazoa > Chordata > Mammalia > Rodentia > Cricetidae > Onychomys > Onychomys torridus. Next base: position 87,551,921 of record NC_050446.1, on the reverse strand, counting down.
CAAGTAAAAAAGATACTTTCTGAGAGCCAACCTGGGTCTGCCTAAGGGCCTTAGCAACAGCAGCTGAAACATGATCTGAAGATGACCTGGACCAATGAGGGGCAGCCATGTCACACTAGCAGATGCATATTCATCAGACTTCCCCCAGGGTGGGTGAAGGGTACATAAGGCTTGCCTCTTCCTAAATAAACTGAGCTTGTTGTTTCAGCATTCTCCCAGAGTCTGTGTCATTGACTCTGCGCCTACTTGGCCCCCTCCCCCAAAGGGAACAACAGCAAGGACCCTGATACAGCTTGTGGGAGCCCTGCTGGGAGACCGGCTCCCACATTTTTTGACAGGGTACTCTTACAGAGAGAGAGATAAGAGATATTAGATAGAAAGATAGAGGAGAGAGAAACAGAAACACAGGATACCCTAGGAAGGGCCTGGATCATTATCCATTGGCCCCTCCTGTCTCTTCTAAAGGGCTATCTATAGGAATGCCAAGGGGGGAGCAAAGACCTCCCCACAGAACAGCCAAGTACAGACCCTTCCAATCACCTGATAACTACACATGTGGTCAAGCAATCCTCTAATGCAATCCTGCTGGGTAAAGCAAGCTCAGATCTCACAAGAAAACCTATGTGGACCTCCACAGTGGCTGTACAGGTTTGCATCCCCACCAGTAATGGAGGAGTGTTCCCCTTACCTCACGTCCTCACTAGCATGAGCTGTCACTTGTTTTATTGATCCTAGCCATTCTGACAGGTATAAGATGAAGTCTCAAATTAGTTTCTCAGATGACTAAGAATGCCGAACAGTTCTTTAAGTGTTCCTCACCCATTTGAGTTTCTTCATTTGACAATTCTCTGTTTATGTCTATACTCCATTTTTTTTTTTTTAAAAAAACTGGGTTATTTGTTTTCTTGATATCTAGGTTTTCTTTTAAATTCCTATTAAGAATTCTTCTTGTCCTGAAAGTACACTAGGGCTTGTGGTTAATGATTATGTTAAGAGCCCACAGAAGGACTTGTTCCACAGTACCCCATGAAGGGGTAAGAAAGGTTAAAAATGCCTCAAATTAAGATAATTACAATTAAACAGGAGTGTGTTTCTACCAGAGGGGATGTAATAAGAAAAGGTCAGAGTATTGCCTGCAGTCCTTATAGTCTTAGAGTAGTCCTGGCTTTGAGTATAGATAGTTGAACTCTGTCTGCCTAATAATCAAAGCAATGCCACCTTTGACAGAAGGCTACATGTTCTAAAGGTTACATATGAACTATAACTAGTACTTACCCCTTAATATCAGAGTTCACATCAATTAATGCCTTAATTACAGATAATCATAGTTTCTACAGACACTAAGACGGATATTCTAAGTTACAGAAGCCAGTGTCTGACCCAGGCACTTAGAAAGAGACAGTGTCTACATCTTACACCAATAGTACACACCTCTAACAAACTGAGCTACTCTGAGGATTTCTCATTCATTTGCCTCTCACAGCTCCATGATCCTATGCAGAAGTACAGTGCTCACAATTCTTACAGTTGGACGTGTCACATGAAGTTCTCTAATGATTCTTTCACAATGCTATGCCCTGTTGTAGAAACACTACCAGGTGATTCCTTCAATTTTCAATTCTGTTCCTTGAATTTCATAGGAAAACAAAAAACATAAAGGGGTTGTACTATACAAAAATTAAAATAAAAAATTATAACTATCCCAGTGGATAAATAATAAAGACTATAAACATACATTTCTGAGACTTATTGGTAAAGTCAAACTTTGATGAGCATGCAGTGGGCTCAGATAACCCAGTATAGTGACTTCACATTGCTTACAGAATTCTATGTCCCTGGGATTCAGCACACATTAAGAAAACAACAGTAAAATATTCTTTGAAAAAGAGAAATCAGTTTAATAAAAACATTTCTGAATTTGGGGTTGAAATTATAATTTGAGCAAATAAGTACATGCAATTTAAAAACTGGAATTGAGTTTTGTGACAAATGGCTGCTGCTCCGACTTCCAATGGAAACTATGTTGGTTCTCTGGACTACCTTGGAAAGGAAGTCTCTGAGTGCAGAACAAACTATATTGTCTGTGACAGTTCCGACAGATGGTCTGAAATGAAATAAATATCTAATAAGTGCAGCAACTAGATCTGCCAGAAAAATTCAGGATGACAGAGGAATTGGACCCATGGACCCAGGCTTTATCAAAGGTGTTTTCTTGGATAGGCTATGATTTTAAAAACTGCAAATGATACAACTTTTTGCATCCCAAACTGAAAAATAAATGTGTGAAACAGATGGAAACACAACTGAGCAATTACTAAGCACTCTTTTGTCATCAGGTTAAGTCATGACATTCTCTAAAGTGGGCACAGACTTCATGATAAATCAATTTTCCAGCTGGATGATTGGGTGTGGATTAAGAGATGAAAATTTATCAAAGATATCCTCTTCAAAGGGCCTGACACCAGTAAGAGAAATCAATTTGGCTGCACTGGAGGGCTATTTGAACCAAGTAAATGTATAGCCATAAAATGTTTCCTCTAAAAGACATGTTTTGCATCAGTAGAATGTTTCAGTAAAAGCCACATTTATAAGTACTTTCAGCCAATTTAATTCCACTGGTGGTTGATAATAGAGGAAAAGTGAACCATGTTTTTGTTTTCTTTTTTAATCTTGAGTTTAGAAGGCAGGGCATATTTCCTTAGTTTTTCTTAAGTATTAACTGCCTTCCCAGGCTCTAAGCATCACTAATGTAGCAATTATAGTCAGTGCTTCTTCATGCTAGAGTATTTAAATAAAATACTGTTCACAAATGTAGTCAAAAACATGATGACTAATAGCATTAGATCAAGGCCACCACCTGAAAATATAAGACACAGCTATGCATTGCTTAAATAAAATGACTCAAATATGCTTATAATTTTTACAATGTTCATGGATTTCATGATTTTAATGAAAACTTGATGTCATTACTAAAATATATAGAGGAGAACAGAGATTATGAGTAAACACTAACTTACTGTTCATTAATGATATAGTGTAGCCATTCCCTCTAGGCTAAACATGATCATAATAAACTTGAAACTGAGCAGCTATGATGACCTGCATGAGACCCTCATGAGATCTGGCCCAACATTCCCTCACAGAAGGAAGGAGGAGGCTCACAAGATCATCATGAGGCCCTTTCCTCCCTGACATTCCAATTGCTGCTATATAAGAGATAAACAATGGACCAAAAAGGACCCACTGATGCTGCCTTTGAGTCACTCCAGATCCTGTAAGTAACCCCAACAAACTCATTGGTTCACCAAGCTGGACTTGAGTGGAATACTTTGTTCTGTCAGTGCTCCTTCTATCTGTAGTGAATATTTCTGGATGTCTCCCTCCATACTCCCATCGAAGAAGTTGAGGTCACAGCCATGGATACAGTTATGCAGCAGATACCAAGATAACCATCAGAAGAATGGCAAGGGGAAGAAAGGCATAGCACACACTATGGATGTGCTACACAGATCTTCAGAGCCAGAACCACCAGTCGTAGCCAGTGCTCAGTAAAGCATGATATAGTCATCACAAACTAGGATGGAAGACTGGAGAGAGGTGCCTGACACTGGTTATGAGGATTGACATTAAGTTAGAGTCTCTACACTTTTTCTTTTTGTTTAATTAACTCTAGCTATTTGTCTTCCATATCATTGGGATATAATCTTCATTTTTTATGTCATATTACATGACATATTACACTCATGAGTAACAATGGGCAGAGCTGAGCTTCAACACAAGGGAGTCTGATTCCATAGTCAATAACTTCTCAGTACAGCCTGTTTGAACAGGTCAGTCTTGAAGACTGTCTGCCAATATCTTGTCAGCAAAAAGTTTTAAAATGACATAAGGAAAACAAGAAAGTAGGTGATTTCATTCAGTAATGGTTAAGAAAATATGGGAAATGGAGAAGTAAATAATCCAATTTTAAGGAGAAAAAGAATAAGATAAGTGAAGGGAGCTAGCTATGTAACAAATAATGCACCAAGAATGGTTATCTGGAAATTTTCCAATAAAAGAACAACAGTACATATCCCACAACACACTGACATTATGGCTAAATAACATTAGCAGAAGGTAATGTGCCAGGGTAACCTATCTGAGCCGTCCTGGGTACACAGAGTCTACCTCTTCCTGATGCTGGTGGACAAAGATTCCTTGGTGAGTTTATTATTCAAGTAGGTTGTCAGGGGAATGTTTGTGGGGCTGGAAGGGAAGGGAAACAGGGGAGGACATGTTTAGTTATAAGAATCTGGAGGCATGATGTAGGGGAAAGGGTAGAAAAAGAAAGCTTATAACAATGGGGAGAAAGAGACAGATTCTGATTCAGGTGAAAAGAAGGAGGAAATAGTTGGTGTTTGTAGAGAAAAGTTCTGCAGATCCATGAAATCAAGCTGTGTTGATGCAGGCCCAAGAAAAAGGGGCCACTCTTCCCAAGCGGGGAATTTTCTTTTTCTTTTGTGGCAATAGGGATGAAGCCCAGAGCATTGCAAATGCTAAGCAGGCTGTCTACCTCTGAGCTATACCAGCAGTCTTTATGGAGTGCAGCAGAGAAAGGGACAAGGTGCTGGGAGGACAAGGCTAGAGACAAGTATGATTGGTCAGACTGCTGAGAATACAAGACACTGGGAAATAACTGAGGGAGGATTTAAGAGGTAAACTGAGCCCAGTGTAAACAGGAAATAACTAGTGGCATATTATTATGGTGACCTCAATAGATCCTGTAAATAAGTGATTGATGGGTTATGTTTTTATAGGGTGAAGAAGCAAATGACAAACGAATGGACATGAAAGAGAAGAAATGCAGTGATAGATACGGTTTCCATTGCAAAGAAAAGAAATCAAACATATGCAAATGAAATGAACTTTTGAAGAGAGGCTTGATAACCTGTGTCATTTACTACAACTTGATCATAATTTGATAGAAATTTTAATGGAATTGAATCCTTACACATTTGATTCCACAAGCCGGTAACCTTCCTTATCAATGTCTCCTCAGATTCTAATCTACTTCCAGGTTGTTAATTTCTACCTCCATGAAAGATTTCATACCTAAAAGAATTGGCCTCAGAACTCTTTCCTCCTCTGCTGGTGTTTGTATTCATTGTCTCATGAGTTCTCCTTGGAAAAGTAAAAAGTCCATAACATTTTGAACCACAAGATTTTCATTTCAAACAGAAAGGCAGTCCCCAATAATCATTGCATTTTACTGATTTAGATAATTAGACCATCTACAACCTCAACACATACAACTTGATTCACTTGTATTTAAGGGATCAATAGACAGACAAATATTAGCCATTAGATTCTTGATCAAGTTCATGTCACTTTTCATGGTTTTACTAAGGCTGACATTGACATGCTGTCAATCAGTATGGCCAACTGGCCAACATTTTGATTTATACAAAAGTTGGGCACTCAATCAGAAATCTTCCTACAATCAACACCCTGCTGCTTCCAAAAGCAAAGTGTAATGAGTCAAGAACATTGAGATTTCTACTTTAAAATCTGAGGAATGACCTGTGGGCCTGCACAGGAATCTCAGTTTACTGAGGAGACCTTTCAGGTAGAAAGATTTTTTCTTTCCATGTCCATTACTAAGCTGGACCCTTTCAAAGGAAGGAGCTTTTCCTGCAAAGGAAGGTCAGAGACTTCATAACTTCACAGGTTGTTTCTAAGGAGAGGACTGGGATTCTGGAAGGAAACATTCTCATCTTCTAAGTGTGCCGCCATCTATTTACTTCTTCCACTACCTCTGTTTTACAAGAAATTCAAGGAGATAGGACACTTCTGTTCCTTGGCATCTAGAAGAAGAATGGGGCTTTAAAAACCAGCACAGTCCAATGTGCACAATGCTTGCCTGGCAGCTACTAGGTACAGCCTCAGTGAGGTAAAACTTACTACAGACTACAGCAGAGAAACCCTACACATTCCTGTATATGCCATTCCCTTCAAATAAGACAAAATATTTATGATCAGAATTGAACTGACTGTTGACTATGATGTTTCAAATCTCCATAATGCTTTTTTTTGGGGGAAATTCATACACATCATGTTATTTAAATGGGCAATTTACCTGAAAACTGCAGTAAGATCAAAACATAAAAATGTGAGAGACACGAATTTCACTGAAGAACAGCCATTTGGAGCACCACCAAGGGTAATAGTACATCTTCATTTTAGACATCCTTTATGGAGCATTTACTACAGAGTGGGCGTTTTCCTCTATGCCATTCTCGATGGATAATTTGTCTCTAAGCTCCACTGGCCAGCCCCTCTGCATTTACTTTCCCTCTAACTATAGTTGCTTTCCTGGCTCTAGGAAAACTCACTCTTGAAATACAACCAGTTATAAATCATTTAGGCTCTTTACTATCTGTGCCATCCATAAAATCATTTTCAAAGTCCCCTGTCAGTGAATAATGGCAAGCTGTGAAGCTAATTAGAAGAATTCTAGTTCTCTGTAAATAGTGGAAGTACTGATAGGGCCCAAGGATTTTCCTGGCACTGACAACATCCCAACACTGCTGCCTGTAGCTAAGAAACCCGTTTGGAATACAGAGAGGGTTCCAAAGCTTTGGCTACTAAGTGAAAGATAAACACTCTGTTTTTTTAAATAAGACATTTCTTATTACTTAGTGACCACTGGTGGTGCACTGGCTATTCTTCTAAGGACTTTGCCTGTCTTAACCTAATCTTCACACACACAAAAGAAGTCTATGAGGTAGATAAGGTGGTCTCTATGTTACCTATGGAACTCCTGGTGCACAGGGAGCGGCTTCTGTCTGTGGTCTCACAGGCAGTAAGTGGTTGAGCTAGGGTACAAATGTTGCTGGTTTGGGAGCACAGGCTCTCAGGTCTCTCTGAAGACCAATCAGGAACTCTAGTGTCATACAGAAGACAGATTCACTTTTTGTTTTTGCTAGCTTCTCTCTTTAAATCACACAATATGGACTACTCAGCACATACTTGGGTGCTCCAGGACTGAACATTCTTCACTAGAGACAATGTAGCTCTGGTAGTGAAGACAGAGGGGAAAGTAACGAACTCAGAGTGAGAAGCTTTGGACTCAGGCCTAATTTTATTAATTACCAACCAAGTAGAGTACTCTTTGGCAAGTTTCTCAGCCCCCCTCGACCACTTACAGTGCCATTCCATAATTCTCCCAGTAGAGAAAGGGACACACTCAGCAAACTACTTTTCTAGGTGTGGTGGTTTGAAAGAAAATAGCCCCCGAAGGGAGTGGCACTGTTAGGAGGTGTGGTCTTGTTGGAGGAAGTGTGTCACTGTGGGGGTGGGCTTTGAGGTCTCTTTTTCTCAAGTTTCCCTCAGTGTGACAGTCAGTTGACTTCCTGTTGCCTTAAAGATGTAGTACTCTCAGCCCCAGCATCACATCTACCTACACACTGTCATGATCCCCTTCATTGATCATAATGGACTGAACCTCTGAAAATGTGAGTCCCCCTCAATTAAATGTTTTCTTTATAGGAGTTGCCATGGTCATGGTGTCTCTTCACAGCAACACTAAACCCTAATGAAGACAGAAGTTGGTACCAGGTTCTGGAGTATTGCTATGATAGGCCTGACCATACTTTGGTTTGGAGTGATTTGAACTTTGGTACTTTGCATTATAAAAGCAGTGGAATGCTTTAAGCACTGCTTAATGGGCCATACCAGTAGGAGCATGGAAGACAGTGGTGCTAAGAATTATTTGAACTGTCCAGAGGTTTTAGAGAAGAATTTTATCATGTTGCCTAGAGAACATTCTTGTGATATTTTGGTGAAGGAAGTGGCTGCCTTTTGTCCTTGTCCAAAGAGTCTGCCTGGGGCTAAAGTGAATAGTTTCGGATTAATATCACTGGCAGAAGAAATCTCAAAACAGCCTAGTATAGACTGTAATATGGATATTAGTGAAAACTCTAATGAAGATATATAATGAAAGGATCAAGCTAAGCAGGGAAAAATATTTGAGGAGAAAAAGAACAGCAGAAAGCAGAATGAAGCTAAGTTCATTATTCAAGGAGATAAATAGATTGAGAAAAGAAATAAAGGGAGTGGCGACCTCAGGACAAGATCCCACCCAGCTAAGTTTCCAACTTGTGAAAAGGAACTAAAGAAAAGTTTAGAACTGAGTGTGGTGGTGCACACCTTTAATCTCAGAACTGGGAAAACAGAGGCTGGAGAGATCTCTGAGTTTGAGGCCAGGTTGGTCAAAAGATCCAGTTCAAGGACAGCCAAGCTTAGGCAATAAAGGAAACAGGAAGCTGGTGAAGATGAAATTAAAAAGGGGGGCCATGTTCTAGGCCTAGTAAGCAGCAGAACTTGGCAACTGTGGCCATGTGGTTCTGACGTTAAAGATAGAAGAAATGGGTTATAGAGGTTGCTTCTGCACCTAAGGACAGCATGTGTCAGGGGTGCCCCTGAATAGAGGCGTGGTAGAGAGGTCATTCTGTGAAGCTGTGAAGTTGCAGCCTGGATTGCCTTTGAGTACCCAAGATGTCAGAGATGTCAGAGTCCTGGGATACCTGCTGAGAAGAGCTGCTAACAGGGAGTGGAAACAGCCCAAGAGAAAGAAGTGTGTTGCAGTTAACAAAACTGAACAGAATTGGAGAGTTGGAGAGTGTTTTGACATCAGACATGGAGATAGAGAGTTTGGAGTTTGCTCAGCTAATTTTCTGTCTTGCTTCAGTCCAGCATTTCCTCATTATGTTCCCTTCCTTGTGTTTTGGTATTGTGATGTATAACCTGTGCCATTACATGTTGGAACTACGTGGTCTGCTTTTTGATTTTCATTTTTACAGGGGCATTACAGTTAAGAGATTGCCATGCGTCTCAGAAGAGACTTTGAACTTCGGATTTTTAAATATTGTTGAGAATGTGATAAACTGTGGGAACTTTTGATGTTGGACTGAATGCATTTTTTTTTTTTGCATTATGATATGGCTATAAGCTTTTGTGGGTCAGGGAGTGGAATGTGGTGGTTTGAAAAAAAATGGCCCCCAAAGGGAGTGACACTATTAGGAAGTGTGGCCTTGTTGGAGGAAGTGTGTCACTGTGGGGGCAGGCTTTGAGCTCTCTTTTTCTCAAGATTCGCTGTAGCACGAATCTTAAAAGTTCTTATTAACAAAAACAAACCTGGAGCTGGGTATTGGGGTGAACACTAGAAGATCAGAGAAGCAAAACAAGCCATAGTCACCTCACCTCACCAATTCCTCAGCTGATCCTGTTTCCTCAGACTAGAAACCTCTGAGTCCTTATCCAAATGGATCTCAGTTGAACTGTTGCTCGAAAGCCTGAAAGCTTAACCAGCTCTAGTTCCTCATCCTCATGCCTTAAATACCTTTCTGCTTTCTGCTGTCACTTTCTGGATTAAAGGCATGTGTCACTATGCCTGGCTGTTTCCAGTGTGGCCTTGAACTCACAGAGATCCAGACGGATTTCTGCCTCTGGAATGCTAGGATTAAAGACATGTGTGCCACTATTTTCTGGCCTCTATATCTAGTGGCTGTTCTGTTCTCTGACCCCAGAGAAGTTTATTAGGGTACACAACATTTTGGGGAACACAATACCACCATAATTCCCTCAGTGTAACAGTCAATCAACTTCCTATTGCCTGCAAGATGTAGTACTCTCAGCTCCAGCACCATGTCTGCCTGCATGTTGTCATGCTCCCCTTTATGATCATAAAAGACTGAACCTCCAAAACTGTAAGCAAGCCCCCCTCAATTAAATGTTTTCTTTATATGAGTTGCTATGGTCAATGTGTCTCTTCACAGCAATAGTAAATCCTAACTAAGACAGAAGGTAAATGGAAAATTCAGGGTGCACACAGGATCTGAACTGAGACTTCTAAGGCAAAAAAGACACCACAAGACAGTAAGTTGTGAAAGGAAAGTTTAAGAAATTTAGATAGAGGGAGAAAAGACACATCTTTATCATCAATAAGAACTAAAAGAAAAAAATGAAAAGCATTGAAACAAATAATAACATTGAGCATAAAATTAACATGTTTTTGGAATTGCCTCTATTGTTACACAGCAATCACTGTCAGTTTGAGACTCAGGCCATATCCACCCCTCTACCCCAGTATTTTCAAGGCTTCCCCTTCTTTGGTCCAGACATTTAATTTGACATTAAACATATACCACCTGAAAGGCTGTCTTTAATTTCTCCTACATGGCCCATGTACAAAGGTCTTCAATTGGAGACCTTCTAGAGTTTTGACCTAACAGTTGAAAGCAGCTCATTATGTCTTTGTAGTCTTCTCTGGGACTCCAACATCTCTAGCCATCTGTATTAGTCATGGTTCTCTAAAATAACAGAATTTATAGAACAGAATGAGAGAGAGAGAGAGAGAGAGAGAGAGAGAGAGAGAGAGAGAGAGAGAGAGACTGATTTACAGGCTGCAGTCCAGCTAATCTAACAATGGGTGTTTGTGAACAGAAAGTCCAAGAACCCAGTAGTTGCTCAGACCACAAGACTGGATGTCACAGACGGTCTTCCAAATAGGATGGAATCCTAAAGAAGTAGGCTCTAATGCCAGCGGAGGAATAGATGTGCTAGCAAGGTGAGGGCAAGCTGGCAAAGAGCAAAAGCTTCCTTCTTCCATATCTTTATATAGGCTTCCAGCAGAAAGTATGGCCCAAATTAAAGATGTGTCTTTCCAACTCAAGATCCAGATTAAAGGTGTGTGTTGTCTCATCTCAAGATCCCAATTAAAGGCATGTGTTTTCCTGTCTCAAAGGTACCATCTAGAAGTGTATTTACCCACTTCAAACCAAGCAAAAAATATCTCACAGGTGTGCCCTCCATTTCTGAACTGTAGTTTATTCCAGATATAGTCAGGTTGACAACCAAGAATAGAATAGCCATCAAACCATCTGGCACAAGGCTTGCATCAATGTTATTATGCCAAAGAATTCAGATGTTCACATGCCTTTGAGCTCCATGATTCATAGTCTTAGGGACAGAGTATCCCAGATTCCTACCATTAACATAGCTTTAGGACCCAAGTTCAAATGCCAGATCTTCTATTTCAGCATGCCAACCTGAGACAGTTATATAATAAGAATGTGCCTTTATTTCTCATCCTTGCAATGCAGTTCATAATGCTCGATAGCATCTTTTGACCAACATGGTATCTGGAAGACACTTAGGAGTATGCTCTACACCCCTGTTATGGAATCAGTTCCCAGAGGACATTGCCTCCCACTGCCAAAGAGATATTCACAGTGTGGTTATTTTTATTATACTCCAGGCACAGCTACCTTTCAGAGATTCTGATGCAGGCCACATCTTCCTCCCTGGGGCTCTGCACATGCTATTCCATCTGCAGAATGTGACTGCTATCTGTAATTCATATGACGTAGTCTGAATTTTTTCCATATATTTCACAGCTTTGCTCCTAAACAGTCTTACATCAGGTTCTATCTCAGCCTGCCACTTCTGCAGAAATCTCTCACCTCGTTGTCTAGGGCAGCAAACTTCCCTCCTTCTGAGCCCTTTTAGAGTTGTAACTACTACCGTTGGTGCCAAACCACATCCTGTCCACATCAACTCCATAGAGAGAAGCCTGCCCAGGGCTTTCTGTTCAGTGGCCTTGGTGTGTCCCTGGGAATGATTCTTCTTTAAAAACAGACTGGCTTTAGGTCTTATTAGAATGATAGTCAGGAACATCCAGATGATGCAAATTTGGGGACCCATTACCTAAGATTCTAAGTCTAACAGGAAGCTACTGGGGAATTCTAACCTGGGAGAAACATGGTTTAGCTACTGCTTTGTGGAATACAGACTAAGCAGGAGCCTACCTGAAGAGGATCTCTGAAGTCTGGCTCATTCCAGTTGGTTCATCAGGAAGGGAGAAAAATCTTACTCTTTCTTAGACATGAGGCAGGATAAGTAAACAGTGTAGAAATAGACACACAGTTCATCTGCTGTATGAACATTTCACAAAGGGGATGCTTAAATGTGGGTGACAATGAGAAGAAGATTCAGAAATGCTGATCTAGACTATGTGAGAGGCAGTAGGTGTACCTTCTTAGGACCAGCCATCCATTATACATACACTGGCCTGGGATGGCCCCAGAAGCCTCCTGGGCCAATAGCCCTAGAACTGCCCTGTCACCTCATGTTTCCTTGGAGCTGCGCAGACACTGACTCATTCACCTTCTCAATGGGAAGATGGTCCAGTAAGATAAGATAGTCTATTTGCAAGTCAGCTTCTCTGAACACAGATGCTCCTGTTTGCAGCGTCTCTGGAAGTACAAGTGAAGGAAGGAAGTTGCAGGAGGTACACAGGGCAGCGCAGATACCTCGCACCTCAGCGGGACCTCTCTGTCCCATGCTTCACAGTTCTCTTCCTACCAAGATTCTATCTGGTTCTTACCAGATGAATTCCTGGGCTTTCAGAAGAGTGCAAGATAAAGGTCTCATCCCCTGGAAATCCTGAGTAGGCAGATATTCTTTTGTTTGAACATCCCAAGTGCTTTATAAAAATACTAATAATGCCAATAGCTGCTATTTCTTGAACACTTAGGGAGATACTATTGTAAGTCTTTAATTTACATTATTTCATTTAATAGTCTCACTGTTCACCCTATTTTACAGAAATAACACCAAGGTTAAGGGGAGTGAAAGGGCTTTCCTGATATTATACATCTTGTAAGTATATAACAGACACCACGCAATAAACAGTCTTCTAACTCTCAGGCTGTACATACATGGCTTTGCACCTCACCTCATTGGATCACAATCAACAGGCACGCACCTCTTTCCTCTATTATCTCTAATAACCGAAGACCCAGCCCTGATGCCATGAATTTTACAGTCAACTTTTGTAAAACTTCAGGATATTACTTGCCAAGACTCAGCTTTGCCATCTATAAAACAGATACATTAAATGTCTTCCTAGTGGATCAAGACAAAAATCAGACACATCTTTTTACACACCACAGAAAATGGCACATAGATACTTAGCGAAACATGTATTTACTAAGTGACTATGGAATGCCAGATCTTATGTGGGGAAAGTAATAATAAAACAGCTGCCTTTGCAGCCAACACACTAGGAATTTACTGTATGTTGGCTGCACTAATTCTTTGAGGACAGGGGCTATGTGTGCTTTAACATGGGTTTTCTGTGGAAATTCCTGATAGTGAGTAAATATGCAATAACATTTTGGTGAGCAAACAATAAGGCTAACAGTTCACACCATTTCAGAAATCCAAAGTGTTAGAGATTATGTTAACATAGTGGTTGACATTTATCTAAGAGTAGGTAAATGAAATACAAAGGAAATATCCCCAGAGTTTGCATACATGGAAGCCATTTAAGCTTGGCACCACCACTACACAACTTACACTATTATACTTGCAGCCCAAAACAGAATAACAAAATAGAATGGCATAGAAGTAAGGATATATTGAATAATACTCAGATGTAGGGACAAGAGGGGAGAAGTTTCAAAGGCACTCATCTTTAAGAGATAGCAATCAACTGATGCTATATGAAGACAATAATTTATGAGCATAACTTATTCTTAACCAAAACTCTTATTATTTTTAGTCAGACATTTTAAAGAAACAACATATCTGAAATGAGGTAAATTTAGTTCAAGTTTCATTTTTCTTTTAGTTTCATTTTCTTTAATTGCTTAGAATTCAAAAATTTATATTATTTTTGTTATACTTGTTTACTCATTTTCACATAAATATTTATAAACATCCAGGTCTGAAATAATATACATCTAAGGTTAACAATGGGAATTATAGTATGAGAATTTTAATTGCTCTCATAATCTCCTAATTTTTGGCCTACTTGAAATTCTTTTTTTTTTTTTTGAGACAGGGTTTCTCTGGGTAGCTTTGCACCTTTCCTGGAATTCACTTGGTAGCCCAGGTTGGCCTCGAACTCACAGAGATCCGCCTGGCTCTGCCTCCCGAGTGCTGGGATTAAAGACATGCACCACCACCGCCCAGCTCTGCAATTCTTAATAATGAACATACATTATTTTCATAAAGTGTGTTTCAGGGCTGAGAAGATGATTCATACATGCAATGTTTCCTTTACACTTCATTCTCAGGTATTTTACCTACTGTTAGATAATGTCAGCCTACTATGTTAACATAAAGCACTTGCCATGCACACATGGGGACTGGACTTCGGGTTCCCAGAGACCATATAATAGTGAGTACTACCTGGTTTCCCAGCACTCAGAAGGCAGAGATGGGATCTAGCTAGACTAGCAGAAATGGTGAGTCCTGGGTTCACAAGAGACTGGCCTTAACATGAAAAATGGAGCACTCAAGGAAGACACTGGATATCAACCTCTGGCCTCCAAATGCAGGCACAGATGAATGCACACACTCATACCCACCTATACAAGCACACATGCACACAGACCACAACAATTCAAAAACACTTATTTAGAAAAGCTTTAAGTTGGTATAATTTGGAATAATTCAAGGAATCTACTCATTTTATGTAAAAATCCAGCATTCCCCATGTTTAGCATTATCATATCCATATTGCGATAGTTACTTCTTTCAATTGCAGTGAACAACTCATTGCTGACTATACTATAAAGGATAAATAAATTCTTATTGCCTTTACTTTTAGAAATGTCTTCTGCCAATCAAACTCTGGAGCTTTTATATCTGTTTTAGCAAAAGAAGGGAGATTCTATTAAACTATGTTTGTGAAGTGCTTTAACTGCTACTGCATTCTGCCAAAGTATGGGCTGGCATTCTAGTCTAGGAGTTAATGTTATTCACAGGGAAAATGATGCAATCTTTAAAGAAAACAGGTATTAGTCACTGTGCTCCATCCCATTTCAGTACCAGCCTCTCTCCACTGCAGCCTTTATGAATACCTATACCACCTTGCCTTGAACTAATTTCTCTACCACAAAAGGCAACCTCATGGCATTCCAGGTAGCTCTAAATATGAATACATATTTCTCTTACAGTGACTTAACTCTATTTCTATCCATTTCTTCTTCTAACTGCCTGTACTGTAGCCCAGCTCTTCTCCTGTCCAACTACCTTTAAACTCCTGCAAACTTCCTATGCTTCCCGAGGTATCTCATCCTGGCTTCACCATCCCCAGCTCTCGAGTGAGCCCTGAAGTGGAGAGCTACCAGCTTTGACAATCACGATGGTCATTCGACTCTCTCTAGTGGGTAAGGCAGTGCCTAGAGCCAAAACCATTCCTTTGAAAACATGTCAAAGTGTGTTCAGGAATCAGAAATCCAGCTCATGTAGCTGTCCCTTTAAATCATTCGATGAACACATCCTAAGTTGCTAGATTCTCTTACAATTGCTTCACCTATCTTGGATTTCAGTTTCCTCTTTACCCTGGCTATTATTCTTGGCAAACTGGTGATCATTCTTACATTACTTTTGGCTGAAAGTGGCTGAAACTTGGGTTTTAAGGCACCTTAAGCAAAATCGGAAGCAAATGGGATGCTGTGGAATTCATGGACCATTTCATGAAATCAGTTAAAGAGAAGACTGAGCCAATGGCAGGAAGAAGCTGAAGCAGGCCTTCCAGAAGTAAGTTTCTCAGGCTGGACCCTGGAGTACTTCTCTATAACTTAACTCAGGTGACTCCTGCATCCTGCCATCCTCTAATCCAAAACACTAGTTTGGGGGAAATAACTCATGTGTCCCCTCCTGGGTAAAAATTGTATTGCTCATTTATCTAGGTGTGGTCAGGGATGGAGTTCTGAATATATGAACCTTTTGATTATAGGTCATCCTTAGAAAAAGGGAAGTAGGTATTCACAGGACATCTCAAAAAGTTGCTCTGGTTCTAGAAGCAAAGTTACATGCAGAGATATTAATCTATATTCATCTTATTTCCCACCTTTCCTCCTTGACAGGCATCAAAATGGGAAGTTATTGAATCTGGACAAGGGAGGTAAGTAGAAAAACAGAAATAACTTGTCAATAGTTCTAGATATCTCCAAATCTTAAATTCTTAGAAGGATTTCTCAAGACGATAAAAAATCTTCTTAGGGAATTTCTTTGAGACTATTAAAAGAGATAGAGAATTTTAGATATGAAGAGTCCCAAAGAAACATAAAAGGAGGATTCTCTCAGAGTTCTTAGGGGAAAGGGAGAGAGAGGTGCAGCAACCCAGAAAGAGGAATACCCATGCCTTGCTTCCTAGCAGTCACAAAAAAAGCCATAACACCCCACAGGTGTGTGTGTGTGTGTGTGTGTGTGTGTGTGTGTGTGTGTGTGTGTGTGTGTGTAGTATGTGTAGGTAGATGGGTACATAGGAAAGGTCATAAAGATTCCTAAGGACAAAGTATGACCTGAACACTACACTGAGAGAGTTGTGGTGACAAAATGCTGGGTGCTACAATGTCATTCTTGTGGTCTACTACCTCCATGACAAGAAGGCTCCCTCTGCCAATGCTGTGGCATGCTATCATTCTCCCGGACCACAGTTCTGGGGAGTGGTGTAGCTCTAAGAATGGTGGGGGTCAACTGCTTAACCTTCACAAGAAAGAAGATGATTAAAACAGAAATTAAAGCTGTCCGTAAGGAAGAGATTAGGTTCTTGATTTGTGGCTGTTCTCGCTGATGGGGATGCTTATCTCCTCAGCTTGAATGAAACAGACAGCAGCAAAATGAGACCAGTAGTTCTGCCTCACCAACGCGGATTTATCAAGCTAGAGAAAGTGTAACAATGAAAGCCCACCCCAGTTCCTAAAAATTTGTAGGAGAGCTCTTCCAATCCTCTTCTAGTTCACAGTATTCCTTCTGCTGTTCTCCAGGGGCGATGACACGGCCTTCTGTGTGTGTTCTTAGGCTGGACCCGTCCCCTTGTCCCCTCTCTTAGATGTGCTTCAGGCAGAAGCACCACCTTGCTTTGTCATTTGACCAGCTTGGGACTTGCACTTCATAATAAATTCTGTCTTAGCTGAGCTCTTGGATTTAGCAAATAGTAAGAGATTGGCAGCTATGGAGATGCTTCATCCTGAAGTGAAAATAAGAGGGGGCGGGGACTAAACAGCCAACTCACCCAGACTGAGCCTAGGATTTCACTACCCTTTGCCCTCTTCATGTTTGGAATTAGAAGAACAATTACTTCCAGAAAGGAGCTCAGTGATGCAGTGAATAAAGCCAGCGTGTCAGGTGACCTGGATCTATTCTTAGCCCTGTACTGTGCAGGAGTGACCTTGGGCAAGTCATTTTTCACATCCTAATCTCATTTTCCACTATACAAATAAGAAAGACTCCTTGTTACCTCCTTACAAAACAATGTATATGTAAGAATTATGCACATGATGGTGATTAAGAAAACATGTTTTCCTTAGTAATCTGTCATCATTTTTCTGAAGATACTGTGATCTTTGTGGCATTAAAGTTCTTCAAATATTCCTAAGAATTAAAATAACATGTATTTGCAGAGCTTAAAATTAGGACTAGCTTAAGCCAAATCAGAAAGTGGACTTAACACAAAGACAGTACCCTCCACTACACATGACTGTTCTAACCTTAATTACCTGGGACTTACTTGAATGGGTAGCAAAACCAGAATTCAAAAGTCCTGCCACTCTCCTATGGGTAAACAGTGGAGGATGCTAGAGAAGAAACAGATCTATGGAGATGAGGACACTGTCAAACAAGGCCAGGACTGGTGCCAATTCTATAAATGATTCCACTTTCTGCAGATCTGTTAGCTTAATTTTTTTTTTTTGCAAAGCTTTCCAAATGTGTGCTAGGCTTAGAAATGTGTCCAAAGTGACTGCCTTCATCTAAAAAGAGAACGGATGACCATTTTAATGAGTCTAAAAAGCCGCTCTTGCTTTTTCACTAGATTTGTACTCAAAATATTGCACTATATTTGTGGCTTATCCTGCTTTAAAGTAAAATAAATTAAAACCAAGAGTATTCTCACTGGTCTACTAGGGCATAGAAAGTAGAATGCAAGCCTCGCAAGTGGGCAAGATACTAACCAGATCCTACTTAAAACTATACCCTTGAGCAAACACATTAACCTCTCTGAGTCCTGGTCCTCTCTCTATAAGAGGTTCAGCACCACTTACTTTGTGCACATGATAGGCCAGCAGAGCTCATAACCAAGGCAAGGTTTTAAAATCCTGTGTATTAGGATGAGCCCAGGGGAGGCAACAGGCACTTCTCACTGCCTCCCTTTGACTATCCTTTAAGGATTATTTTTCCTTTGCTAGGACACTAGGTTGCATGGACTATGTGTTGGAATGGTGAAAACCCAGCTCTACTAATACTCACAGGGCTAAAAGCACCAAGGTGTGCTTTTTCTTGTCAGTGAACACATCAAAGCAGAAGTGTACATTTTTACACAGTACCTCTTATATAGCAGTTCTCAACTTGTGGGCTGTGACCCCTTTGGGGGGTTGCATAGCAGATATCCTGCATATCAGATATTTATTTACATTATGACTCATAACAGTAGCAAAATTACAGTTATGAAGTAGCAACTAAATAATTTTATGGTTGGGGGTCACTGCACCATGAAGAATTATATTAAAGGGTGGCAGCATTAGGAAGGTTGAGAACCACTGATACAATGCTTACACACAAACTATTTTCCAGATAGGAGACAAGATATTGTATTCTCAATGAATGGGGAAATCTTATTTAGCACCTCTAGAGGCCCAAACACATTTAAACACAATTTGTGTCAATGTTTATTTCTCTCATAATAGAAAGATCATTATCTATTTCCATAACAATTATTCCAAAATAATTTCTACATTCTAGTTCAGCAATTTTATACCATCAACGTGCAAAACGCTTTCTTTTTTCTTTTCTTTTCTTTTTTTTCTTTGGTTTTTCGAGACAGGGTTTCCCTGTGTAGCTTTGCGCCTTTCCTGGAACTCACTTGGTAGCCCAGGCTGGCCTTGAACTCACAGAGATCCACCTGGCTCTGCCTCCCGAGTTCTGGGATTACAGGCGTGCGCCACCACTGTCCGGCCCCCTTTCTTTTTCATACTTAGAAAAATTCATCTAAGACAGCCAAGGCTGTTACATAGAGAAACTCCATCTCAAAACAAGACAAAACAAAACCCCTGAGACCCTGGACAGAGATTTGGCACTTGTAGAGAGCTTTCAGAGAGCGAGGGCAGCACCATGGTCACCTGTACACACCTAGAAGGGTGCCTTCTCTTCCATAGGTGACACCATTCATTCAGACATTTTCATTTGGACTTCATTTGCATGAGTATCAGGCTAGGAAATTAGAATTACTACAACAAATGGGTTACTGGGGGAAGGCTTTTCCTACTAACCAGGAAGGGTCTTGTTCTCTTTGAAACATCTGTAATTTTTCTTCCCATGTTTCATAGCAGGTATTAGAGGAAAAAGCATCAAGCCTGGATGAGTGGGAATAGATGTCCACAGGGGTTCAAAGCAGAGCAGCTATGGCTGAGGGCTTGTTTAACAGCACTGTTCTATTGGATGGATTTTTTTTTTTAATGCACCAGTGTTGAGGTCATTCATGTCCACTGTGCTTCCTTCCCCCTAAACATGCCCTCAAGCACTCTCAGTGAGAAGGGAAAGCTCAGGGCAGGCATGTGAGAATTGGACCTGTCAGCTGCAACATAATGCTATTTGCTGTGCTGCTTTTTATCTATCCTCCCCAGTCTGCTGCTTCTCAATTAATGTCCCAACCCTGGTGGACAACACAAATGCTAAAAAGTCCTGCCAATTCCAAAATACCACCCTCAATCGCTTGTCACCGGGAAGACCAAAGAAAAATGTGGTTAATTTGAGGTATATCGGTATTTAACAATGATCTGCAACACTTTAGACAGGAGATCAGGGATGAATCTAATAAAATAGAACACAAAACAAGTCAGTTTTGATTAGGGCAGGGAAATAAGAGATATGTTGGTTTGGAGAAAAGAAAATAAAAAGGACTTGGCTAGAAGCTGACTTCCTGCAGAGAAGTTAAGAGGTTTGTTCAGCATAGGGAAGTAGAGGTAGGGTAGGGAAGAAGAGGCAGGGAGGCCCAATGAAGGAACAGTTCTCCCCCTAATCACAGAGGCACTAGGGTAGTATATGTTCAAGGGTCGGGTGAGTACAGAAAATCACTAGATTATTCTGTTATCATGAGACTGTTTTTACTCTTCATTAAAGAACCAGGAAACTCTAAGGAAGACTCTAAGAGTCCATTCCTGAGTTTCCAGCCTTTTATTTTGATGAGGTCAGGAGGCTGTACCCACTCTACCTCCTCCTACCACAGTAATTATTGTCTTATAGGGACACGGATTACTGCTTTGTCGGCAGTTCAGCACAGACCCTGAACACGGGGATGTTTGTTTTCTTCCAAAGGCCAGCCTGTTGGTGCAGGCTCACATTTGCTTTCCGTGGTTTAGCATCTCTGCAAAGATCAAGCATGTCAGATGAATGGCTGTAACTTTTGTCAGCACACAAGCTGAGAAATGCTAAGAATTAAGCTGATTTTAAGTCAAATACTATGTACATCCCCAAAATATAGCTGGTGTTAAAAATCTGGCCCCAAAGAGATTATAAGTGACCCCAAACATGATCAAACCACCAACAGTGGAATCACTGCAGGTTCTTCAACATCCCTGATGATTTTTCTTGCTTCCACAATAAAATTTTAATTTAAAATATTAAAAGCAAGATCATCTGAAACAAAATTCAGTCTTCAATGATATGCATGAACTCAGAGCTTTAACATAACTAGGTTGTGGAGCACTGTATACCAGGTCAGAGAAAGGTGTTCCTTAGACCTGTATCAAGGATGTTAACCAACATCATGCCAAGTTCCACACTGTTCCCCATTCCTACCTCTCTTCCTTTGCTCCACCAATTTTATATCTAGATAGGGCAGAAGACTAGGATATGAAACTCAATCCTCAGACAATCATAAGATCTATGGCACCCCATTCCCTTGGCTAAAGCAGTTAGTCCAGACAGGCCATACCTGTGAATAAAGGGCTTTTCAAGTGCAATTCTTTCCTGGGACTTTTCACTTAGGACTTGGGGAAGGGAGCAGCCTTGGGTTATGGAACTAGAAGGATATGAATCTAGAGTTTGTGAAGGCACAGGGAGGGCAGGGTCTGTAACAGAAGAGAGTAAGGCCAATAAGGGAAGAGAAAAAGCAGAGCTAAAAGAGAACCAGCAAAAATACCAAAAGACAAAGAGTTAGAAAACAAAATGGCAACTTTAGAAGCCACCTGGAGGTAGACTAGCTTTCTCACCAGGATATTAGGACCTCATTGGGCTCAGTTATGTGAGACCCAAATGCCCATCCTTTTGCTTAGGATTCTTCTGCTGGACTTCTGTCCCATATAAAAAAAAAAATAGCCTACTAATATAAAGGACAATAAACTCCAAATTTCAAAGTATCCCCCTCCCCGAAGCAGATGGAATGATGTTAAGTTCTCTGAATAAGAGATTCAAACTACATAGTTATTCAGTGGTTCTGTCTAGTTTGTAGTCTTAGAAAAGAATAATGCTGTTACACAATAAGTTACTTCAGGGTGGTGATTTAGAGTTGCTTCAATTCCCACAGACATTTGAAGCAAAGCTGTTTGCTTCCCCTGGGCAGAAGCCAATGTATTCACTAATGATTCTGCAGAAAGCACAATTTATCAAGTCAGTGTGGTGAACCGCCACTGAGAAAAGAACAGCCTAGGACAGACCCAGAGACTAGAGAGGAGTCCCCTCTAAAGCTTCAGCTTTAATGCATTTGAGCTGAAAGCTTGCTAGGCATTTCCACGGGCTGGAGTATAGCATGGCTGCTTAAACACAGATGGCTTCAATCAGTGGGTCCCTTAAGGGGCCATCCTATTGGGAATCTGAAGATGACCACTACCTATTAGCATAAGTACCAAGATCTAAAGCACACAGAGGAAGAAAGAAGGCACACTTTTTAGAGCCTTTGTTATCCTTGTGGGCTCGTATTACTAACAGCACTGATCATTAATTCCACCAATCACTATCTGCCAGGAAATTACTAAACATTTTTATTTACATGATTTCATGTATTTTACAACTTCCCTATGAGAGGAGAGGTAAGATTACCTGCGTTTCTCAAGATGAGAAATTAAGTTCAAGAAGATGACTTACCAAAATCATGAAACTAAGGCTAGCCCAGGACTTGAAACTTGCCTAATGGGTTTATGAGTTTAACCAGTATGATCCACTGCCAGGTATTAACCAGTGTTTCCCTCCAACAAGGCTGCTACCTCCTAGTTCCTGTACTATGCCTAGCAACCTGCCATGTGTTGATGCTGCCACTAGACTGCATACCCTGGAGAGAAAATGAAGATTATTATGGAGGTATTTCTGGCTGAGGAGAATTGGGAGCCCTGGAATCCTCAAAAGCAATGATTCCATGATGAGGGGTAATCTGATATTCGATTCTCAGCTTTAATGCTTTCCTCCTAAAAGAGGGCTAATAAATCAGAGGTCTAATAGACCTTGCAGCAAGCCCTGGAAAGAACTAAGCAATGGTTGTCGAGTCTCAGATATATATCTAGAAAATACCTTCTGGTCTAGACAATATTTAATATTCTCTCTCTCTCTCTCTCTCTCTCTCTCTCTCTCTCTCTCTCTCCCTCCCTCCCTCCCTCCCTCCCTCCCTCCCTCCCTCCCTCCTCATCCCTCTGGAACTTACATTCCCTCTATGGTGACACATACCCCCATCTGCAAGCATGAATACTAAATAAGCTTTGGTACAACTGCAGCCACTGTGGGAGAAAGTCAGATAGATGCTTTGCTGCCTGACCTGTTCCTCTCAAAGGCTCACCTCCTTATGGGTATAACTTGCCTTCCATAGCTCTATACCACAAGATCCCAGACCCTGCATCTGGTCCATCAGGACTGTGTCAGTGCCAACATCAAACTCTGTAGGAGTTAGTAAGCAGAAATGTTGATGATTAAAACAGAGAGGTTTCTTTTGCGCGCGCGCGCGCACACACACACACACACACACACACACACACACACACACACACACACACTGCTCCCAGTTAGTTGTCCTTGAGTTAAAACAAGGTTTGGTTTGTGGTCTCTGGAGACAAGGACATTGTCTGCTGTTGGAAGGAGGAGTGTCCAACACTTACATAGAGGAACAGAGACCGCCTTTGGAGAACTAGAGTGTTCCGAATGGAGGAGGAGATGATGTTGTTGGTGATGGTTGTGATGATGACAAGGTGACAGAAGAAAACGGTAATGGTGAATGCCACCTATAAACACAAGATCAGTACAGCAACAGATACCCTCATTACTGCCAAGACAAACACGAAGCAGCGTCTATTCTCAATCCATCTTCATTGCAGTATAATTGCATCGTTTAAAAAAAAAATTAAAAATAAAAGCCTGCATCCTTCCCCTCTTTGGCCCTCCAACCCTCCCAGCTTTCCTGAGCCAAGCTGGAATGAGACCGCACTGAACGGGTCAAGAAGGCTAGGGCCTGAGACATGAACTAATGACATGAGTTCTGTAGAGAGGGATGTTGGGGTGATTCCAGGGGCCACCAACGCACTTCCCAGCACCCAGCAGCCTGGCTGCAGAGCTGGAGGAACCAACTCTAGAGAGGACGCTAAGGTACGAGCTTATCAGCTTTGGCCAGAACCCTACAGACGGGGAGGCCGAGCAGGTAGCCCTTGGCTGGCAAAAAAGAGGTAGGACAGACGGCCAGGAGCAAGACTCTTTTACCTGACCAGGTACAGCAGGGCAGCGGTGGCTGCGAAGATGCCTCAGCTCTCCAGTCCAGAGTCACAGCAGGGAAGCAGCCGCTGCGCCTGCCACCGCCGAGGCCCCGCCCCCAGCCGCAAGCTCCGCCTCGCTAGCACGCGCCTACCTGACAGGCTGTTTGGGGGAGGTGTGCAATGGACTGATAGACAGCCATCCTGACCAATAGAAATGTGTAGCGGCTGCTGAGCTAGAGGATGGGAAGGCGGGCAGAGAGCCGCAGCGCCAAATTAACTGACCAAGCACTGTTCCTGGCCCGATTGCTGAACCCTCTCGGCGTCTCAGCGTGGCCTGGGACCTGGTTGCAGGGTCGAACACCATGGTTTTTAGGCTTGCTCTAAGTGACCGGTGAAGGGAGTCCATCCCCCTTGCTTGCAGCCTTTCGTGGCGCAGGCTCGGGATTCGCTGGAAGTGATGGGGGAGGGAGCTGGTGCCCTCAGCTTTGCCAAGGTTCCCTAGCTTTAGAGACGTGGCCAGGCCTAGTGGCTGCCTGGGGTCCTCCCAGCGTCCCTTACTGCATTCTCTATTCTAATCTAAAATTGACCCGCTCCCCCTAAAGATGGAAAATTCAATAAACCAAACCTTTATGTTAGTTCTCCAGCAGGTCTTGGCCTAACCTTTCAGTCCCCTCCAAACTGCTCTTCCCGGAAACGACCCAAAAGCTAAATCATTTTAAACAGAAAAATATTCAGAGTTGGGGTGTCGGGTGTCAAGGAGCCGGGGTCCTGCAAGGCAGCGAGCTTGCTTGAGTGAATCTTGCATCCTTGAAGTTCTTTGCAGCACTGCTAAAGTGTTGGTAACTCAGCACAGATCTTGATACCCAGAGACACTGCTTTGTTCCAAATAAAGCTCTAACCACTGATGATTACAGCTCAAACCAGGAAACCTTTCATAAGAGGATTAGAGATCTTAATGACATTGGGATGTGGTATGTGATTTGGGGATCTTTTCCAAGTAGGTAGGCAGGAAAGGGCATTGCCTTTAATCCGCTCCCACATAAATACAAAATCCACCATCTGTTCTTAAAAGCACAGTTACATCCCCGAGTAGTATAAAATGGTAAATAAGTATGAAAATATTTGAGAAAGTGTAGAGTGATTTTTCCTTCAAACATTTTTCTATAAATAATTTGTGAGAACTCTGATGTATTCTTAAAATAAGAGCTAAATGCCAATAAATGCCAGATAGATAGACAGGTAAATGGGTAGGAAGGTAGGTAGGTAGGTAGGTAGATAGATAGATAGATAGATAGATAGATAGATAGATAGATAGATAGATTCTTTTTCGATCCTCACTTATATCTGAAGTGAATTCCATGGACAGATATGGAAATTTGAGTTTCTAGAGGTTAAGTAATTGTCTTCCTGGAGTTCATACTAAGTCAGTACTTCTCTGTATTTATCACGGAGTATAAATATATTAACATTTTTTTTGGCTTGGAAATATTTTCTTTTCCCCTGAAACGTATCCTAGAGGAACCTAGTTACCCTATGACCAGCACCTTCAAATTTCAATCTTCAAAGCACTTCCAATGCCCAAGTATGACCTTCAAAATGTGTTAGAAGTATTTGTAAGTCAGCTTTGCTCATAGGAAGGGCTGTGATAGGAAGGAAGTACATTTATCCAGGGCTTGACACCACCTAGTTGCTAATTGATGTAGGAATTCTTTAAAGTACTCTAACAAAGTAGTTTCTTGGCTTTGAGAATTTAGTCCTAGGAAGGAAATAAAAAAAGGATCTAGTAACCCCAAATCTTCATCCAGTATTGTCTCAACAAAGTTCCAAAGAAATTTCTAAACCCTATTCTGACCTTTAATCAAACCCACAAATGTTGTTCTTACCCAAGGAAGGCAGGAGGAGGGAAGAGGTGGTTTATTAGCTGTCTGTTACTGTGACAAAATATCAGAGATAAAAATCTCAGAGGATGGGGTTGGGGATTTAGCTCAGTGGTAGCAAGTGCAAGGCCCTGGGTTTGGTCCTCAGCTCTGGGAAAAAGAGAGAGAGAGAGAGAGAGAGAGAGAGAGAGAGAGAGAGAGAGAAATCTCAGAGGAGACAGGGCTAGAGAGATGACTCAATAGTTAAGCACTCAATGCTCTTGCAGAGGACCAGGGTTCAGGTCTTAGCACAGCCTATGCACAACTCCAATTCTTGGGATTCCAACACATGGTGCACATGTATACAGGCAAAACACTCATACACATAAAACAATGTATTTTTAAAATATTAGAGCAAAGGGAGAGAAAAGTCTTCAATTCACAAATTCCCTTGTGATCCTTTTATTACCACCAATAGCGAGTAAAATTACCATCCGCATCACAATGGGTTAATTCCACTTGGGAAAAGAAATCATCCTCTTCCTATAGGAAGAAGAGAAGGAGAAGCTTAAGCCAGGTTTTATACTCAGATGTACCCATAATATACCTGAAGTTTCTCTGCCCTACTACTCTTTTTATATAGCAATTTTAAGATTAATTTATTTTTATTTTTTTTAAATTTATGTGTATGTATATATGTGGCATGTGTGTGAGGGTGTCTGAAGAGGCCAGAAGAGGGCATCAGATGCCCTGGAGCTGGAGTTAAAAGTAGCGTGAACCACCTGACATGAGTACTGAGACTGGAACTCAGATCATCTGCAAAAGCAGCGAGTGCTCTTACATGCTGAGCTTGGTCTCCATCCCCTCTATACAGTAAATGAAACCCAAGGATATGTTGTTCGGCTACTAAGGGTTCTCTTTTTAAGAATAAGGTAAATAGGTCATACTCAGATGGCATTCTCTCTGAAGCCTTCCCCCTGTAAATTTCCAGTTCTCTATCATGTTGTCTGTACTTACCCCATCATCTATTTGTTTCCTCCACAGATGCCCTTTTATTACCTCCAACTTCAAGTACCCAGCCCACAGATCACACTGCATTGAATACTCTCAGCAGAACAAACCATCTCTTCCTACAGGAATTCATTGTCTATGGTTTGTCACTGTATCCCTCACAAGTCCTTGTGTATTATTATGAGTGACCTACTTTGCACAGTTGAATCATTTTTTTTTCCCCTGAGGTGGGTGGGTGACTTCAAGGTGTGGCTTCAAAGGATTGATTAACAAAAACAGCAGAGAAATAAGATGCACAGAGAAGAACAGGAATATTGGTGTTCTTATCTGAAAGGACTCTAAACCCAACAGGGAAGCACAGAGATGGGAAGTAACTGGTAACATCTTCTATGGTTGCTAGATCCCACTTCTGAAGTTGTGACCAATCAGAAACAAGGTTTGTCAGGGAAGTGAGTCTGTAGAATTGGTGTCTGGATGTAAGGGGCCAGAAGGGATGATGAGGTACTGGCAGAGACTACTGAGAGGTATAAAGAGAAATAGGAATGGAACCAAAGAGCTCTTCTAGAAAAAATAAATTTGTTCATTTCTTTTGTCAGGGATGATCCCACAGTAAATCATTCTAGAAAGAGCTCAACATTTTATCCCTCTGACTAGTAATGTGGTCCAGCTCAAATTAGTCCACCAATCTCAACTGGTTTCTGTATCTATCACTGACTAGGAATGACAAAGACATACAACATTCTGCAAGATTGATTTTGCATTTATTTCAACCCCCAGATAAACTATGAATGGGAGGGAAAGGCCATCCATGAGGAGTATTAATCATGAAACCAATGATCACATCCCTCTGGAATGTAGGACACTGATGGAACAGCTAATCTCCAAGAAGCTTCCTCCTCATTTGCCCTCAGCTGGATAAGCGGCTTTTTGTCTCAACATCAGATAAATTCAACTCACCTGCTGTGGGTTCACCATAGTATAGATGCTGTACTATAGACCGATAGCTCTCATCATCTCTGAATTCTCTGAACATGCATCAAAATGACAACCTTGCCAACATGTCTAAGAATTCCAGACACAAAAAGCGAAGCTTTGTGCTATAACACTATCAATTCATGTGGGTTCATAGCTGGGGAAAAGATTAGCTGGACTGTGGAAGACAGAATCCAAATAGCAGACCTCCATATTACTTGGACCATTGGATAGCTCATTGCCTTGGATGGGGCTCCTCTTCTGATGTATCATCCAGGTTTATTTATTCCCCACACAGTCTGAAGAGGATTTAAGTGACAAATTACCCTTGTAACATTGTGATGTGTAGGTGAATATTGTGGAAGCCAGTAAAATGTTTGCAGACTGACAAGATTTTTTTTTAACTAGCTCACAGAAGTCTTAAAAAATATCTTCAGTACTACCAGAGGTACCATATGGAGAAATCACTCTCACAGTGCTCTAAAGCTACTGCATTTATGTAATCATTGTGTCCAAAAGAACAAAAACCTGCATCTGAAGCTGAAAATATGAACTCACTCAATAATTCCCTAAAGGAACTTAGCTTTGACTTCCCAGAACACATCACAGTGAATATAGCTCTCTTGAATATAGAGGTGAGAAGAATGGACAGAATTGTGAGGGAGTCATGCCAAGAGACATATCCTAAGCAATGACAGCAGGGTTTCTGTTCAGTAAAATCCTACTGACTTGTCATTAGCTGGCAAGAGTAGCCTGGCAGGTCGCTTTGTCAAAGAGTCATTTATTAGTCACAAAATCCACAGGGCTGCACCCCTGAGGGCAGAAGAGAGAAAACAGCAGGCCTCCAAAGCACCTGCTTTGTGGTGAACAATTCAAAGATGATAGGAAAGGGAAAATACCTCCCACAGAGACTAGGGCAGTGCTGCAGACAATGCAGCCTAATCATGCTCCATGGCATAAATGAGCCCAGAGCTGTCACAGTCAGGGGAGTCAGAACCCAGAACAGCAGGCTCCGCCAAGGACAGCTGCAGCCTCCACCAGAAAGGAAAAGTATTTTAATTTCATTATAATACTATCACACAAATGTTGTAGCTTGAAAGACACAAGAAGCAAATCAAAATTGATGATAACCCAGTATTGAATCAGCAAGTATTCCTTGAACCACTTTTCAATACCAGGCTGTTTTCTAGATCATGGTGATGGAAAGGTCGCTAATCAGCTCTCTTTGAACTTGAACTGCCCAAGAGGAAACAGAGGTGAATTATGTGATCACACAGAGGGGAAGGTTATCACTTTCTAGGCTGAGTACCAGAGAGAAGAGAATGTGTTCTCTAAAAGCAGAATAGAAGAGAACCTGGCTAGACTCAGCAGGGGATGGGAGGAGCAGCATCTGAGAAAGGCTTCCAGAGGGGAGTGACCCTTAAGCTGAGGTCTGAGGAACTGATGAGTCAAAAGAGGATGGAGAACCAGCCAGACAGAAAGAATAACATGCACAAAGCTGCTTGGCTTTGCAAGGCTCAGGAGAGAACCTGCAGTGTATTGAAGAACTGAGAAAAGCCAATGTGAATAGCTTCACAGAGCACAAAGGGGATGGTGCACATGGGACTGGAGAGGTGCGCAGGGTCAGACTACACAGGACACTGTTAACTTTCATATAAGTCCTTCAGGTACCTGTGTTTATGCACATATGTGCTCGTATATTGGATGCACATGTGGACATATGCACATAACCATTACCATCAAACGCTAGTTTTCCTCAGGAAAGCTTTCAGCAATTAATATCTTTGCATTATACAAGTGTCAGATTCATTTCACGCCTCCCAGCATTCATTATTGCTTGTTATATTAACATTTAATAAGCAAAAATATCACTTAAGTTTTGACACAGCTGGGAATAAATATTATTGCCTTTTTTTTTTTTTTTTTTTTGCTCGCTTCACAGAAAGGACTTTTGTTGAAAGCATCTTACCAAGAGAGCCAGTCTACATAATCTTCACTTTCTACTCGTTTCTGAAAAAGGGCATTGACATGTGAAGCAATTGATATATGAAGATTAGTGTTAGATGCTAGCCTTAGTTCAATTTGACACATAAGATTCATTTCCTTCTGGCCATTCACCCAGGGATAGAACTCATTGAAAGAGAAAAGTCTTCTAAGAGTGTTCAGAAAAAAAAAAAAAAAAAGCCACATCTGCACTTGATAGGAAATGGGCTAAAATGAAGGAAGCAAGGAATGATGGGGCTGCAGCTTGTTCCAAGAAAAAGCAGGAACCCATGAGAAGATGGGCACATGAAGAGAAGCAGTTTGGATCCAAACCTGAGAGCTTCACCAGCCTGCTAGAGGAGAGCTTTGCTCACCTTTGCATACATTGTGCGAAGACTCTATGGCTTTCCATCTAACCTTGAGTCTATTCTGCATGACAGATTTTGATATCTGAAATCAGGTCCATGACAGAAGGTGTGTGCATGATGTAAGGGCTTATGCATATGGTATAGATGTTTAGTTTCTTCTGGGAATAAAATCATATACGAGGGCTCACAGAAGTCACATCTGTTGAGTTGAAGATGTGGAAAAGGGAGGATTACTTAATTTCATCCATATGGACATGAGAATCTTGACAGTGATGGTCAGAAGGGACCCAGTACAGAATCTGTTGCACCAATACTGGAGTGATGGTTAAGTGGAGAACTTTATCATTTATATAATTGATTTGGCCCATAGTACAATAAAGTGTTCATCCTGCATAAGTTTACAGTTCTAGCTCACAAGACAAGATGGTGGGACAACCCTGTCTTGGGGTCTATTCTATAATGCTCTTCTTCTGTCTGACACTCTGGGCATTAATGACATACTGCGGTAGCATAGCCAAATATGGCTTCTGTGGACATCTGTCTTGTTCAGTTACAAAGCGCCCAAGTACAGAAGAATATGACAATTTGGTTAATGCTTTCCTTTGATATTTTGAAATTCTAAATTATTTCTGAACAATGGGTTTCACATTTGCACTTTGTGTAGGAATCTACACATATTATAGTAGGTCCTAGTCACATCCCATTACTAAAAATATTGTTTCCAAATTGAAAATATTTACACTTTAGGTAATTAATAGTATAATGTATGGTTAGAAGAAAGTGCTTGAAATAAGAAAGTTAAGAGTTCATGTTGTAGTTCTCATTTTACTAACAGTGTGACTTCTGAGATATAGTCTTTTAAAAACTTCCATTTCTTCATCTATGTCTACATTATAGTTTGAATTTATTTCTAAATTTATAATTATAATGTGGCAAAGTACTCCACTTTCTGTGTGGCATAATACATGGAAATAATATCAGCATGAGTATATGGGCACACATATTTTCCTTTTGTATATTTCTTAATACTTAATGAAGACTTTGCTTCCCTCCAATTCAGTCAGAAAAAAAAATGTCACTTAATAAAAACTTGTATGTGTGTGTGTGAATCAGCTGTCTGACTTCTTTCTTTCATTTTTTTTTTTAAAAGATTTTTTAAAAAAATTTATTTTGTATGCCTACAGGCCAGAAGAGGGCACCAGATCTTGTTACAGATGGTTTTGAGCCACCATGTGGTTGCTAGGAATTGAACTCAGGACCTCTGATAGAGTAGCCAGTGTTCTTAAGCTCTGAGCCATCTCTCCAGCCCAGCTATCTGATTTCTATGCCTCTATATTTCCTTCATCTGTACACATTGTTCTCTAGTCATGGCTGCTGAGGCCCTCCCTGTAGAAATTCCATTAGTATTTCTGTTCATGTAACAGATACATATTTAAACTATAAAACTTCATAAAGAATAACTGCTTGGGATAGACTCTGAATTCTCACACCATTTCCATCCTCATCCCTGTCATCTTCATTCTATAAGAATTTTACATGCCATCACCAAGAACAAATACTATTTTGGCAGTACCATGAGTGGCATTTCTATTTAATCATGTGTATGCCAAGATGTGTAAATTCATATATGGAAGCTTCACTTAAGATCAGGCTGGGGAAAGGCTGAATAAGAGCAGTTTCTGGATAAGCATGGGGACCCAACTTCAAATTACCATAAGTTATGCAAAACTAGCCATCCAACCAACCAACAACAACCAAGTGAGCATGGCTTTGTACACACACACACACACACACACACACACACGCATACATGACACACACTCTGTACACTCAATATATATACAATATATACATATGTAAGTGTGCATGCACAATAACACAAATAAGATGTCAAAATAGAGAACCCAACTTAATATCTTAAAGAATTTCAAAAGTGTTCTGATGTCTGTACCTAGATTGAACTGTGTAAGAAGTATAAAGAGGGATTGATGGATAGGCAGAGGAATGAATCGGGGTCACATCTGTAACCAAGCAAATATTCTTGGTTATTAATTAAAAATCTAGCTGGTAAGGCTAGACTGGTGTGTGTGTGTGTGTGTGTGTGTGTGTGTATGTGTGCATGTGTTTGAAAAAAACAAGAAAATGTAGGGGAGTGATAGTCAGTAGTATATTGTTTGCTTGCATTATCTGGGGGAAAATCAGGAAATGCAATAAAATTAAGATTTTTGTCTTAATGCACTCTGACAATACTGAGCCTGCCTGCTAAAGGGTGGACAGAGGGGGCATAAGCTGCCTTTGCAAAGAACATAAGCTCACAAGGTCATTATAGTCCCCAATACTGTTACAGCCCTAATTCTGATGCCTTGTATCTTTTCTGAGTTTAGGTTTCTCATATGACCCCCACAGACATTTGATTTCCAACCCCTGTTGTAAATACATATGTGCCAATATATTGGTTATGGAATTATAAAATGAACTGTAATTCATTTCCAGAGGTTTTTTTTTTTTTAAAAAAAAAAAACAACATGGAGTCTTTAAAAATCTCTCTCAGAAGTATCTATAAATTTCTTGAAATTACATGCAAAGTATGGTGCTTATGTCCCCATGATTCTGGGAAGACAGCTCATAGATTTTTACTGGCTTTTTAAAGAGATAAAAGCTTCAAGGATGAGAACCATCATAAGATAAGAAGTACAATAACAGCTTTTAAAGTCTTCAAAATTTAAAGTACAATCTACACATAATCAATCAAGTACAGACTTATCTTCCCTTGTGCCTTCTCCAGACATGTGTCTATGGTTATGAGAGAGAGAGAAAGAGGAGTTTGTAAAAAAAAAAAAAAAAAAAAGGAGGAGATGAGTGAGGAAGGGAGAGGAAGGGTCTAGACAGTAAGGTAAGACTTACTGAAGGCAAAGGACTAGTGTAGTATAATGTCAAATTCTGTGGCTTTGGAATGAGAGGTCTTTTTCATTTGCATACTCAAAGGCTAGCAACTTTTTCTTTTGCAGTTCTCATACTTTTAAAGTAGTGGTTCTCAACTTGTGGGCCATGACCCCTTTGGAGTCATGTACCAGATATTTACATTATGATTCATAACAGCAGCAAAATTACAGCTATGAAGCAGCAAGAAAATAATTTTATGGTTGGGAGTCACCATAACATGAGCAACTCTATTAAAGGGTCACAGCAT
Source organism: Onychomys torridus (assembly GCF_903995425.1). Taxonomy (NCBI): domain Eukaryota; kingdom Metazoa; phylum Chordata; class Mammalia; order Rodentia; family Cricetidae; genus Onychomys; species Onychomys torridus. The sequence goes on along the minus strand of NC_050446.1, from coordinate 87,518,821 downwards.
TAGGAAGTTTGAGAACCACTGTCTTAAAGGCTCAGAGAGGAATCTGGGGATGGGTCCACAACACAGAAACTGGAGCCAAGATATTCCAGTTATCTGTTTTCAGACATGAGTGCAATCCAGCCCACTACAGCATCTCTAAAATAAATACTAAAATACTACGAGGCCAAGGCTCTTTAAATGCTCTGCTTCCTATGATTCCTGCTTCTGAGAGACCAGAACACACCTTCAGTCCTAGATCACTTTCTTCTTGGTTGTACAGACTGTTGCAGTATTTCAGCTTTACCTCAGGAAACCCAGTTCCTCACCAGCGGATATCAATGTTGCTGATTGTGTTTTAGGGTAGATTTCACAATAGACCTTCATTAGGACAAGGTGTGCAGCTTCGTTTTTCTCATTTACACAGAAGCATCTAATGGCTGGATTCTAGAGTCATGTGAGGTATAATGATGCTCCTAGCCAAGAAGAAGACAATGGTGACTACTGAGCTGGAGCTTATGCCTCCCTGTGGATCAGGTGAAACAAGAGCAGGAACAAGGCCCACTAGCAGGGAGCTGTGCTTTCATTCCATCCATGCTAGTTTGTGGCTTAGCTCTCCATTGCAGGGAAGCAATCTCTTGTGGCATCAACAGGACGGCTGTTAAACGAGATGTGACCATTAACAAAAGTATGCTTGATAGCATACCATCAGAACCCCTAATCACTATGTTTCCAATGATGAGCCAAGGATAAATGAAGAAAGACAGATGAAGGAAGGAAAGAAGGAAGGGAGGGGGAGGGAGGAAGGAAGGCAGGAAGGGAGGAAGGAAGGAAGGAAGGAAGGAAGGAAGGAAGGAAGGAGGGAGGGAGGGAGGGAGGGAGGGAGGAAGGAAGGAAGGAAGGAAGGAAGGAAGGAAGGAAGGAAGGAAGGAAGGAAGGAAGGCCAGTATTATGGTTTGAATATGAAATGTCCCTACAGGCTCATGGGAAGTCATTGAATGTTTAGAAGGAGGTTTGAGTAAAGGAAATGGGTTGTGAGAGCGGGACTCAAGATTTATAGTACATCCTTGCTTCCGCATATTCTCTCTACTTCCTGATTACTGAGCTATGAGGGAGCTGTTGGCAAGGCCTTCTGCCACAAGCCAAGCCAGATGAAGCCCATCTAGCCACCAAATGTTGGCTGACACAATAGAATGATCCTTCTAAACTATAAGGCAAACAAACAAATGAATCCTCCTCTTCACTAAGTTAGTCATGGCAAATGTCTCATCACAACAACAAGCAACACAACTAACACATCCAGACTCACAGGTGGTGGGGATCTCGAGTTACGCTTGTCTCTTAGTCTTTGGAATTCTTGTCTTTGCTAGTTCAGTTATCTGACTTCTATGCCGGGGCAGAAGATCACTGGGCCTTTGCCCATTGGTACAGGTTGAATACCCAGATCTTACACAAGTCTAGAACACTAGGAAGAGGAGACAGTCGATGAGTGATGTTCTGCTCCCAGAGAGTGTCCTTTACTTCCAGGTTTTGCTTCAGATGTTTGTATACTGCTGGTTTAGGGTAGAATCCCTTGATTAATTTCTACTAATAGTTTGAATTGTTAGCAAAAATAAATACTTCAGATGTTTTATTTTCACTGTGTTAAGTCTCTTTATATCAATGAATCAGGCAATTCGAGTAAAGTGGAACCTACTCATTTTGTTTTGCTATTTAAAACTCCCCTGATTGGTTTAGCTCCAGTAAACTAAGAATCTAAGATAGTCGACACACTTCTTGCCAGCTGAGTGAGCTCTTTGAGAAATGGCCTAGAGATGGAGACTGTAATATTTTCAAGGTCCCACATACACAAATAACACTGATATAAAGTTAGTAGCTACATTAAAACATAAGTAAGCGTAAATCACTTTTAAAAGACCATATGCAAAAGGCTAGAAAGTCCCACCACCATAGTTTTACCACAGAATCGAGTTTTACATTGATATTATCTGGGACACTTTTTTTGTTGTCTCCCTCATCCTTTCTATAACATAAAGAATGAATCCGCTCTGGTCTTTCAGCTCTCAGGAACTTGGGCTCTGCAGGGAGACACAGTTGTAGGATGCAGCCTTATATCGGAGGCCTAGAGGGTCTGACCATTCTACTAACCTTGCAGGTGAACTCTCAGCCAGCTGCCCCAAGCCCTTCACAAACAAGACCCTGAAGATGGAGCCACCTGCTTAATTCAGAATAAAGTCACTTGGTGGTGGTGATGGGGTGCATTCATGACATTTTTAAGTTGAAGAGGGCATTTGTGCTAAAATTTGTCTTATGTATATGGAGCTACTTGCAATCATTTTTTGTAAGCTTAGTAGTATGCTTAATATTTTAAAATTTCTTTCAATTTTAGCAAAAATAAAAATAAACAGAAGACAGCAACCAGATTCCAAGTAACCATAGATCAGTAATTAGAGATCACACTATACCTTAGACACCAAATATGTATTTGGAGTAAGGATTAGAGGAGGAATAATCTGACTGGGTTACAGGAACTTTCCCCCAAACCATAAAGAAATGGTGTTCTCATCCAGGGAGCCTGAGAAAATAGCCCTTCAATTAAGATTAATATCAGAGCACACAGAGAATAATAGCTTCATTGAAAATTCAATTATAAGCCAAACTCTTTCTCTCTGGTTGGAAATGCCTTCTCAGTCTCATGAAACTTTTGACGTCAGTGAGTAAAGGACAAGAGAGTACAGATGAGACACACCTCTGTACTTAAGAGCAGATCATACAGGACCTCTGTCACCTTTTCAAGATTGGAGAGAGAAATAGGCGAATAGCTAGAAGTTGGATTTTAAAGCTCCCTTTTCGTCTCTATGTCAAAGCAGGACAAAGATGTGAAGCTGTCGGGAGAGAATGTAGTTTAAACCCTTGATTTTAGAGTCATCCTGGGATCTTTATATTGTCTAGTTCTCTATGTCAAGGCATCCCCATTTCAAGTTTGGGGCAAAGGGTATACGATATAAGAGGAAGCTCCTCAGCTTCATGTGCATCCATCTCTTTGTGCTTCATGTTTACCCTTTATGGTAGCAGAGACTTGAAAACTGCAACCTGGCTTAACCATTCCAAGCTCTCTGCTTCAACATTTCACACACACACACACACACACACACACACACACACACACACACACTACTAACAGAAGTGAGCACATACTAAACATTGATAGAGCAGCCCTTTCCCAGAACTTTCTCAGCACAGACCGATTTAGACACAATTGCCTGGCACGTACTATAGATTATATCTGGGAAAGCATGGGAGCAGGGCAGAAGGCCAGATCCAGATCCAGGTACACCGAGGACAGCACTCAGCATAGCCTTCTTCAGATTGGGTTCTATAGCCATACTCTGACACCCAACAAGAACGAACATGTCTTATAGTTGAATGCAAATATTTGCCACAGGAGGATGAATTCACATCCAAGAACAATCCAAGGAACAAAATACACTTCAGATTCCTCCCAGTTAACCTGTAAATGTATCACTTAGGTTTCTAAAGCAATCTCAAGCCAGTGACTATTATTCTTAAAGGATCCAAAGTCCTCCTGGCTTGCTGTTGCAAAGTACCATAGTGTGGTGGAATATCATTCTAACTAGGCAAAGATGTGTTACATTTGTTTATGCTGCAGAATATTACTTTAACTATGTGAAAGTGTGTTACATTTGTTTTTGCTGGCTTTGCTAATGACGTAATGATGTGTTACATTTATTTATGCTGCATCTGTTTAATTATGAAAAGATACACTGCTGATTCACTGTGCCTGCCTAAGGCACCTGATTGGCCTAATCAAAAGCTGAACTGCCAATAGCTAGGTAGGAGAGAGATAGGCAGGGCTGGTGGGGAAAGAGAATAAGTAAGAGGAGGACTCTAGGCTTGAGAAGAATGAGGACAGAAAGATGGGGACATGCCGGGAACCAGAAGCCAGCCAGCTGCCAGCTAGGCAGCCACAGGAAGCAGTGAAAATAAGAGATACAGAAGGAAAGATTTTAAAAAGCTCTGAGGAAAAACATAGACGAAGAGAAACAGGTTAAGTTATAAGACCTAGTGGGACAAGCATAAGATAAGACCGAGCATTCAAAACTAACAAGTCTCCATGTCTTGATTTGGGAACTTGCTGGTGACCCCAAAGAAAAAGCCTGCTACACCACAGGCCTAGTAGCTTACAACCAACAGACAGTGATTTCTAGGGTCTGGGGTAATCCAAACCAAGGAGCCAGCAAGTTCAGAATCTGAGGAGAACTCTGGGAGTCAGGTGGGAAGGGGCAGGATAGAAACAAGTGTAGAGGGCCACACACTCACAAAGAAGCATTAGAGAAACCAGGAATGTTAAGCACACAGGCCTTCCTCTTTAGCACAAGGGTTGTGCATACCTGTTTTCCACCAAGAAGGCTGGAAATGGATGTTTTAATAACCTGGTAATCTTTGTTCTTCTGTAGAGCCAGCCCTCACCTGAATCCCTCATATCCTGAGCATCGTTTCTCAGTCAATATTACCCACCCTTATGAAAGAGGTCCGGCTGACGTTTTGCAGACCTTTGCAGATCTGTCCACAAGATCTGAGATTTGAGGAGCTGAAACAATGGGGCAGACTACAGTCTAATGCTTTAGACAACCTTACTTCAGTTTCAGCGTGTTTTTATACACGAATGTTACAGAGAAAGCAATGATCCAAGGAAGGTTGTTTGAGTTCAGAAAAATATGATCAGAAGAACATCTAAATAAAAGCTAGTAAGCATATACTAAATATTGACAGAGCAGCCCATATCCAGAATTTTCTCAGGACAGACAATGGCTATGATGAAATTCCATGACTAAGAGCAACATGGGGAGGGAAGGGTTTATTTCACTGACACTTCCATGTAACAGTTCATCATCAAGAGCAGTGAGGGCAGGAACTCAAGTAGGGCAGGAACCTGGAGGCAGGAGCTTATGCAGAGGCCATGAAGGGTGCTGCCCACTGACTTGCTTCCTTCCCATGGCTTGCTCAGCCTGCTTCCTTATAGAACTCAGGACTACCAGCCCAGGTATGGTATCACCCCAATGGGCTGGGCCCTCCTACATCAATTACTAATTAAGAAAATGCCCTACAGGTTTTCCTACAGACAATGTTGTGGGGATTTTTCTCAATCATGGCTCATTTCTTGCTGATGACTCTAGCTTGTGTCAAGTTGACATAAACCTAGCTAGCACAGGGCCCCAAATGCTGAAGCTTCAGCATGGAACATCTCGGGCCTGGATCCTGTCCTGAAAGGAACCAGAAGAAACTCAGAATTCCCATAAATAGACTTACCTTAATGAGGTGTGGGCAGGGAACCCTCAGAAGGCCCTCACAGCTATGTGGCTGCTGAACCTCTCTGGGTACCACTCCCCTTGACATCTAGATGGTTCCTTCACCTCACCCAGTTCTTTTTTATAATGCTAACTTATTAGTGAACATTTCTTCTCAGCACCCCAACTAGCTACTTAACTTGGCTATATCACATAACAGCATCTGATATTTGTATATCCAATTGCTTGTCTGCTTACCAGCTATGATTTTGGCAGAATTTGGTCTATTTTCTTCAATCCTAAAATTCTAATTTCTAGAATTTCCAGAATACTGACTAGCCAAACAATGTTGTTCAATAAATGTTTTACAAGTTGTTAACTGAATTAATGAGTAATGAAAAATAATTTAAATTTTTAGAAAATAGAGAAAGAACCGTCCAGGAATGATGTCTAACTGATCTTGCTAGTTGAAGGCCGCTGAAGTGCACAGTGCTTTCATTTCATCTGGCCACAAGAGGGTGCTGCGGATCAGTTTTTTTGTTGTTGGTTTTGTTTGTTTGTTTGGTTGGTTGGTTTTTTGCACATGCCATAGTCAAATATTCAGAGACTATTTGTACTTTCTACTTTCTTAGGCCTCAGAAAGGAAACCTGAGGTAGGATCGTGTCTGCAGCCAAAACATTCAATGTGCTGCCTTTCCTCTGATGTTGTTGAACAAAACTGTTAAAAATCTGTATCAAGAATGAGCCCTAGAAGAGAAAACTCCCCCAGGAAGCAAGAACACGTGGAATGTGCTGAGAGACACCGCCAAGAAAGGCTCTTCTGCCGTGGTAGCTTCTGTAAGCACAGAGGTGCTGCTGGCTGAACTGTGGCCTTATGTTTTCACCATCTCCTCCCTCCCTCCCTCCCTCCCTCCCTCCCTCCCTCTCTTCCTCCCTCCCTCCTCCCATGACATCAGCACTTTGTGCTCCTAAAAGCACACACTAGCCTAAGGCCAGGCCCTAGCCTCGTGGTTTTAGCTGTCATCCTCTAGGTGTGCTGGAAAAGGGCTCCTATTTTGTCATGCCACTGTGACAAGAGGCGGTGTGGTGACTGGTCAGAAATAGAGGATGCCTGTCTCGAGGTCAAAGCACTTCCAAACGACAACAGAAGGTGGAAGACAGGGGACTACCGGAAACCCAGAGAAGGTTCTGGGAGCTTTTGGTAGAAGGTGGGAATGGCTGTCTCCAGTTGGGAGGAATTAGAGGGTAGGATTTGATGAAAATCAAAAATATTTGCTTAGCTGTATCTAAAAGCACACATTTTTTATTTGGTTGTATCTTGAAGTATTTTATGAATTTTATTTTTATTAACACTTGAATTTATTTTCTTCTCATTTATGAATGAGTAATTACCTATGTATAGGGAAAAGGGTCATTTTTTTAGAACCCCACTATTTTAAGATAATATAAAGCACAAAAAGTTATAGGGAGAGAATATGCCATTAATATGAGACTGGAAATCTAGTTCCATGAATGCCCTCATGCATGAATCCCTAAATAACTCAGAATCTAACAAACGAACATGTGGTTTTATTTTTTTCTTTAATAAAATGAAGCAGAAAATGGAACTCCCAGGGGATTTTTTTATTTTCATTTTGTCTGAAGAGAACAGGGAACCTGTGAATACATAGAAAGGCCCCAGGATGCACAGACCAACACAGTGAATTGTGGTCAAATGCATTCTGTATTTGACAGAGAGACACTCCAGAAGAGAATTAAATATAAAGCTCAGCTGTCACATAGAGGCTCTGAGTCATAGGCTTCCAGTTTCTCCCTGGCCCACATCACCAACCCAGGGCCACAGCCATGGCCCCTCCATTAGGGGTGCAATGTGAGGCCTGGCAGGTCACCTGACACTAGTGTGGTAGCACATCTTCCACCTCTAGAGTAAGGAAGGGAAACAATATGTCCCTCAGCCACTTCAGTGTGCTTCTGCTCATCAGCACGGGCAGAGTGTCCACGAGAAAGTCCGGGTTTATGTACTGTAGGTGGAACAACAGATAACCCAATAACCGAACGAAGACCATGATCATGAAGAAAAGGTACCGGAAGTGCCTGCAAAGAGGAAGCCATTAGCATGCGGGAACAGAATGCTTTAACATCAAGCAGTGGGAAATGAACTTGTAAATGGATGCCAGCAAATTGCTTTCTTTTGGCAAAACTGTCTGGGGGTACGTAGGGAACAGGGGGTAGAGATGGTGAATGCAGATAACAGAACACAGAAAACCTGTGATTTAGTGGTCAAGAATTGAACATTTCCTTCATGACCTTTAAGTTGGAATAGATGACCTTCTGGTAGTATACATGGGGCAGGGCTTTTGGAGGTTAACAGCAAATGTTTATGATGGTCACATTGTGAGCCTCATGGCCAGGGGTGCTCTTCATGTCTCCTATAACAAGCAATTCTAGAAAACTAAAGGTAAGTCTCCTTATTTCAAAAATTTGAAAAAGAAAAGATAGAATCTGCTGGGCGGCAGAGGCACACACCTTGAATCCCAGCACTCGGGAGGCAGAATCAGGCAGATCTCTGTGAGTTTGAGGCCAGCCTGGTCTACAGAGCAACATCCAGGACAGGCACCAAAACTACACAGAGAAACCCTGTCTTGAAAAAAAGAAAGAAAGAAAGAAAGAAAGACAGAGACAGAAAGACAGAAAGAAAGAAAGACAGAGACAGGGAAGGAAGGAAGGAAGGAAGGAAGGAAGGAAGGAAGGAAGAAAAGACATTATTCATCATTCAAGTGATTTCCCCCTAAATTTCTCAGCCCACAGTAGAACAATAATGAATGTTAATGTGCCCCATCATCTTTTTCCAAGAATGTAGCAAAGGTTTGGGATGCCAGGACCTGAAAAACCAAAAGGGATCACGCTGGGGAACAGAGAGGAATTGAAATGAAATGTGACCTACAGCTTCCATCCTTCTCAAAAGTAGACACTAATTCCTCCAGCTATTTAGAACCATGTTTGTCTGCTGTCCTAATTCTGTATATAGAAAGAAAGGAAGAGTTTAGAGAACTCAACGTGCATGGCTATCTATTTGATGCTAATACTCATTCTGTTGGCCTGTATTAAGTCAACTGCACAGTAAACGTGGCCTGGACCAACTAGGTCAGAGGCATGATTCTGCCACTTACCTAACCAAAAACTTTCTCTTCTGGTTCTTGACGATTTTCTTCTCCTGTGGAAAGTAATGAACACAAAAACTACGCGTAACTGGAATCTCAAAGAGAAGCAGTGCAGTGATTAGGGAACTACAAGGAGAGTCTTGCAGTTAGGCTAGCTATCTGCCTTTTGCCAAATGCCATGGTGTGGTGCTAGGCAACAGAACCTCACTTGCTTTCTCCAGGATTTTTAGAAAGAGGAAGAAGAAGGGCTAGAGAAAAGCCAAAGTGGGGACAGGCAAGACTCACCATGTTGCTTTGAATGGTCTCTACCAGGATTGCCCCAGGTTCCACTGTTTGGGAAGAGTCATTTTGGGCTTTGGATCTGGATTTAAAAACAACAACAGTAACAAAAGATCAGAGCCAGTTGTGATGTGACCCCAGGAACTGCTGCAAGAATTTTCATGAAACACCTGCGGCATGGTTGAAACAGCATACAAAGACATTGGGAAACATGATTGATTCTTTTGAAATTATTTTCAAATTTAGCATACAATGGGTATCATTATGGCCTTTTCATACATATGATTTATTATACTTTCTCCTAATTTATTCCTTTGTAATTACCTTCTTGTGACCTCCTATTTCCTCTTTGATTGATTCACTTTCTCCCCACAAGAGTCCTCAACTTCTGCCTCCATGTCACATGTATTCCTTTTTTTTTAGGGGGGCATTGAGAAATGAACTGAGGACTTTACATGTTCTAGGCAAATACTCTACCACTGAGCTACATCCTATCCCCATTCTGTCTTGGGAGGGTTTTTATTGCTGCAATGAAACACCATGACCCAAAGCAACTTGAGGAATAAAAGGTTTATTTGGCTTATACTTCACATCACTGTTCGTCACTGAAGGAAGTTAGGACAGGAACTCAAACAGGGCAGGAACCTGGAGGCAAGAACTGATGCAGAGGCCATGGAAGAGTGCTGCTTACTGGCTTGCTCTTCTTGGCTTGCTCAGTCTGTTTTCTAATAGAACCCAGGATCACCAGCCTAAGGATAGCACCACCTAAAATGGGCTGAGCCCTTCCCCATCAATCACTCATTAATAAAATGTCCTAAAGGTTTGCCTACAGCCCAGTCTTATGGAGGCATCTTCTCAATTGAGGTTCCCTCCTCTGCAATCATTCTAGCTTGTGTCAAGTTGACATAAAACTAGCCAGCACACATTCCATTCTTAAGAGAAAGATAATCTGTACCTTAGCTCTGCCTAAATCTCTGGCTGACTTTCAAACTGAACTTCTCAGGGCAGTCTGAGCATCCCTGCTGAGGTTAGAAGACTGGACTGGAATGTGAGCTATCACCAGAGACAGACTGTATGGCTCTAACCTAACATCAGAATGATATCCAGAAACTCCACAAGTCTGGCTCTCTTTCTTTCTATTTTTCCTCCATGTTTGAACTGCTCCATACATACAATTCACACAATGTGTTTGGCTTGATGTCAGGCCACAAGGAATGACATTGGGGGAAATAACTTCCTGCCATTCTCCTCTTCAACTGCCCACTCTTCTCTAACACCTGCCTGCTTGTCCTCTCTCTCCAAAGCCTTCTGGGCACTATAGGTTACTTATCTTATTTAGAATTGTTTTCTGTTAGAGAATTAATCCAGTGAGCTTATCCAGCATTTTCATGGTTTGTTTTGTTTTGTTTTGTTTTTTATAGTAATCAATAAAAGTGTAAAGGGAGAATTGGCACAGGCTCTTGGCTCTTCCATGATGATGTAAGCAGTTTGTGTCAGATCATCCTACTTCCAAAAGTAACTATAAAACTGGGCAAAATGCACCAGGGAATGTATTGGAGATGGTAGTCAGGAGTTAAAGGGAAACAAGGGTTTTTCTCAAGAACATATGGCAACCTGCATTGTAGGGAAATAAAGTCCTAGCAGAAAATAGTGATGTCAACAGGCTGAGGAGGCAGAGTTCAGTGTTTAAGACTGTCAAAGCAAATATCTAAATGGGCTTCCCTGGCAATGGGGCTGGCTTCTAGTTACCTGTGTGTCATTCAAGGCTCAAGAAAAGAAAAAAAAAATCAGAAAGCAATGTTAATATACAATTCAGTATATAGAAGCCTACGTATTTCTATATTTTAGCAGTTACCACTCATAAAATCAAATGAACACAACATTTACAATATCAAAAGCTATCAGTATGACTAAAGATGTGTAAGAATACTACATAGAATGACAATACACTATAGGAAAGTTAAAGATCTAAATAAATGGATGGATAAAGTTGGAACACCTGTTAGCTAGACATTAATTAACTTCCAATTTTATTTACAGATCCCAATAATTGCCATCAAAATCTCAGTAAGTTTTTTTTTTTTTGGTAGAAATTGAAACTGTTTAAAAAAATTTGTATTGAAATTTATGGTTCCAAAAGTAGCCAAAATAATCTTAAACAAGAAAGACTTGCAGATTATATCTACCATATATCAAGGCTAACTATGAAGCTATAATAATTAAGACAATTCAGTAGAGGTAAAAGGACAGAGATACAGATTAATTGTGAAGAATAAAGCACATAAAAAATAGGCTCACCAAGGTCTACCAAGGCACCCATGGAAATAAATCATCTCTCTAAACGTTCAAGTTTTAAATACTTAAAAGTTTAAAGAATGTACAGGGCTAGTTGGACACAGGAAAGATAGATTTCAGATGAGTACAAGCATAAACAATAAACATCTGGGGGAAATCATAGTGTCATTCTACTGAGAATTGAACTCAAGACCTGAGGAAAACAATAAGCAAATAGGAATGGCACTTTTACCCACTGAGCAATCTTCCAGCCCAGAATTCTTGTAAAGTTCTTGTGAGTGAGGATATTGATACAGATTGTTTCATCTAGTACAACCAAGATATGTATACCCAATGACCCTTCAAAAATGGAAGGATACATTTAAATATCCCCAAACTTGAAATAGTCAAAGTGTTCATCAGTGACAGATTAGTTGTGTCATATTCATACAGTGGAATATTATAAAGAGTAAGTCAACTGATGCAATAGAGATAAGCCTCTGAGAAAGCCAGACATAAGGATATATACTGAATGTATAGAAAAAATGAGGATAGAGTTTTAAAATGATCAGACTAGTGGTTACTTTTGCCATGGGTATTGACAGGGTAGAGAGTCCAAGGAAGTTCTGTGGCTTATATTCTATGTAGCTCTGAGTGGTACTAATGTATATTGTATAATATGTGATACAATTAAGAAGTATAAACAAAAAGAATATGTGTCAAGTTCTGTGAAATAAACCTACAAATCTCTGGTCATTCATTGTGTCAAAGTCCTGGGAAATGTTGTGAAACACACAGATGCCAGTAATTTCTGTACCTTGCATGTACTATCTCTTTGCTATGTTTTTTCATCTCTGAACATAGCTTGAGTCGTGTTGGGGACACTGTGTTCCACTAAGGATATATGAAAAGAGCATCATAAAAACATTTCAGGTCCCAGTTACTGGGTAGGACACTAGTCTGAATGCTGATGACTATTCAGTCTGAAGCACGAGTAGAGCTTGCCAGGGATGGCCTGATGGGTGTATGTCCTTTACCAATTTGTCAAATGTTCTGCTCTTCAGGGAACTGCCTTGGGACAGGCACTGCGATCCACCAGGGGGCGGTCATTACCCAAACTCACATTTCTTTTTCAAGCAGTGTCATTTCTTGTTCCTTCTCCATCTCCCTCAGAATGTCTTGGTATTTCTTCCCACGGGGGAGAGCATAACAAACAAGAAATGTTGTCTTTATTTCAAAGTCACTGTTAGGAATATTCCACTAAAACGAACTCCTAAGTTGCCAAATACTCACACAAGAGGGGGTGCACAAAGTAGGGGGCATTATTCTAATGAAAAAGTCAGAGTCCTAGTGACAGAATGGGCCTATAAGAACAAAAGTTCCTCTTCTAGACCTTGACAGTACTCAAAATGCAGATCTGACTGGGACTAACAGAATTCCCAGAGCATGTAACCCTAGCTCCCTGAAGCCTTGGTGTCCTCCTCAGAACTCCTCAGACTTACCAGACAAGTGGGTTGAGGAACCCTGTATGACAGGGTTCAACACATTGTCTAGGGCCCTCATATTTGATGGTTATTCTGTTATGAGAAAAGAGCTCTTTCTTGACTTGGGGAGATCTGCCTTCACTCTGACTTCCCCAGTAATGTTGTACCTTTATGTAGTGGGCCTGGTCTTCACAGAGCTGGTATACAGATTGGTAGTCACTTTCCATCTAGAAAAAGAAGAAAGCAAAGGAACCTCATGAATCCAATCGGTACCAAGTTTTGGCTGCTTCCCTTGGAACCTGCCTGGTACATTAGACATGTGGCCGGTTACTTAGCAACTCCTGACTTGAAGGGAAACAACCACCTCTCAAAAGGTGTCCTCATCATTCAGGCACAGGGTCTAATTTTGAGTGGGGGAGGGGGAAAACGTCATCCATGTTGTCCTGTGCCTCTCTGGAAAACAGGAGGGAGTATTAGATTTGGGGTTCTATGAGGCAGGTGAGTGTTTAAAAAATGTTAAGGCCAGTATTTAATGAATGCATTTTTCCACCTGTCTGTGAATCAGAAACTTACTTGCCAGCTTTTCCTGCTCCACCCCTCCCATGCCTGAAAACCTTTCTAAAGCCCCTGAGGCTTTCCCTCCTATTTAGGTCCGAGGTAGACACTTAGTGACAAAGGCACTGGTCTAATCTAACCTTAGCCATTTCCTTCTCTTGTTGTGCACAGGACTCGGTCGACTTTTGTAGTTTCACCTAGGGAAGACAGTAACAGCAGAAAGTGAACAGCATTCCTTTGTGCAAGGAAAACCCAGGCTAGCAGAAAGCAAACTCAGGGTGGCTGTCATGTATTGAGGACAAATAATTAAGGAAGGATATAGTCATTGCCCATTTTTCAAATGAGGAATCAAAGGCACAGAGACATTCTATATACAGCTAAACCAAGTCTCAGAATGGCAGAGTTGACATTTGAACCTTAGTAGGCAGACTCTCCAGTGAATCTTGCCGTTCTCCTTCTTCCTACTGAGCAAAGCCCATCGGCCTTTTTCTCCCACTTATTGAGGATGGTGCACACATGCTCTCTAAATCACACGAGAGTCATAGGAGACCTCCCACTTTGTCAGAGAAAAGCAGACAACGGAGCTCTTGATGGTGGGCTCAGCCAAATGGAATGCTTGCCCCCTAAAACTGCAGAGAGCTTCCTAATAGGTTTTACCACCAACTTGAGTCCATTTCATTTGTTCATTTAACAAGTATCTATTGGACATCTGCTATGTGTTAGAATGTTCTAGCACTGGGGTGCAAACAATATAGTTTTACAAATTAATACTCTCAGTTGCTTTACTTTCCATTAAAGGAAAAAGACAAAATACAATTTGAAAATAAAATTTACTCTATGAGCCACAGCTTAGCAAAGCATATAAGACCATTGATACATCCTTATGTAACTGTGAGAATTAGCATTTACTTTCTACTTGAATGTCTGTATTTGCATTGTCCTTAATTAGATACATACTGCTCTGGGGAAGACACCAGTACATTTTTGGAATGTGTTTCATTAACTAGTGAGACTTTCACTACCTGAAGGCAATGTAGGCACCTCTGCTCCAAGTGTGACAGTAATGTTAGGATACCCCATGGGAAAAAAGGATGCTGGCTCTTCACTAATGCACAAATAGACACACTTGGTGTCACACATAGGAGGATCTATGAAAAAAGTCTCCCAGAACCTAGGACCTATACATGTGTCACACACACAAAAAAAAATAAATCCCAGTTTGCTGTTCTACTCACCTTCAATTCTGCTATTTTCTTTTTCACAGTTTCTGAATCAGGGCCAGCATTTTTAAGTCCTCTTGAAATCTGAAATATCATTCCAAAAACTGAACTCATCAAGGCAAATGGATAAGCTATGAAGGTTAGACCTAGCCAGCAGAACAACTGTGGTTACTAATTCGGGTACTGAAACATCTTGGATAGAAACATGTCTTCTTGATCCTGTGGAAGTTGCCTGACTCCACACTTAGTGTACAGCCTTTTACTTTTTAAAATCCATATTTACTTGTAGTTTGTGTGTGTCTCTGTGTGTGTGTGTCTATGTCTGTGTGTGTCTGTGTCTTTCTGTGTGTGTGTGTGTGTGTGTGTGTGTGTGTGTGTGTGTGTGTCTGTGTGTGTCTGTGTGTGTCTGTGTGTGTAGGTATGTACATGTGAGTGCAGCTGCCTTTGACATCCAGAAGAGGGTGTGAAATCTCTTGGAGCTTGAAACAGAGGTGGTTGTGAATCACCTGACCTGTACTGGGAACAGAGCTCAGGCTCTTTGTAAGAGTATGTGCTTTTGATCACTAAGCCCTAAGGGGACACCATTTTCTGTGTCTAAGACCATCACTGCTCCATAATGAGGAGAGACTGGGCATAGCAGTAGGAGCAGGGAAGGAGAGGTAAATCATTGCTCAGTTTGCAGTTCCTTCCTCTCCCCTGACCTATTGGGACAGAGGGCAAATACTGGCTTTGTGTCTGAAGACTCTGAAGGTGACAGGAGCACAGACACTTCACTGTCTTCTCCTTGTTTTTCTGACTAGAGAGTTCAGGACGTTAACAACTCTATTAGAATTCTTTAGAAATTAGTCATATTTTAAGGATAGACTCAGTGTCTGGAAAAATCCCTTCATTTGTTTGTAGTCTATATATTTTATGTGGTTACATATAATTGATGAGGGTACATATGTATATATATGTACACACAAACACACACACACATATACATATTATTCTGAACATCTCCAGAACTCACCTTTTATGTCTCCTGCCCATTCCACCAGGCTTTCTTTTGAAATGACAATGGTATAGGAAATGGGGTACCTTATGACGTGAGGTGTCTCCTTACCTTTTTCTGAAGTTCCATGACATTCCTGCTTAGGGTCTTATTCTTTTTCTCCTATAGGAAAAAGGAATTTAAGGAGACAAACAGATTCTGCTCTCAGCCTTTTCTCTTACCAAGGCCACTTATGTAATATGTAAGGATGAGTGTGTCAAGTTAAAAAAAAAATGCACCCTGGTCTGACATGGGGATTCTGGGACAGAGCCAAGGTCTTGTCCCCATGCTTCATTGCCCCAGCGCTCTCCCAAGCAGCTGTGATTTCTGTAGTCACAGAGGCCGAGCATGTGGCCAGCCTCTGGGGAGAAGAACAGGATGGTAAGTGCAAAAAGCATCTGAGGGTCTCTTTTAGAAGGCTCCTCACCAGCTTTGCTGTCTCCAGCTCCAGGTCCTTCAGGGCATTCTCCCTCTGCACGGTGATCTCACTGAGGTCATCCTTCTCTGAGACTTTCCCAATGGACAGGGCAATATCTCTTTCAAGACTGAAAAACAAAGTTACTCAGATGTGGCTCAGCCCTAAGGAAGTTGCCACCAAAATCACACCACCAACATCTTGGGTTGACGGTTGTAATAAAATGTCGACCAAAGGAAGAAACTGAGTGCAAAGATCTGTACCAAAGCCTTTTGAGGGCATCACAGCTCGTGTTTCAGGATTTAAAGAACACACTGAGATTTACGCCAGGGAAATACACCTTCCTCCACTTCTCTCTAATATATAGACGTCACCTGAGGAACTCCACTTCCCTCTAATCTATGGACATCACCTGAAGAACTCCACTTCCCTCTAATCTATGGACATCACCTGAAGAACTCCACTTCCCTCTAATCTATAAACATCACCTGAAGAACTCCACTTCCCTCTAATCTATGGACATCACCCAAGGAGCTCCACTTCCCTCTAATTTACGGACATCACTTCGGGGGGCTTCTCCTTCAGAAATGACAAAGCCTGACCTTTGAATAGATTCCTCTTTCTTTTGAATTTTTCTGAGGAGAATCTGATTGGCCTCATCCAGCCTCTGTAGATCCTTCTCAAGGTCCAAGTTCAGATAGTTGAGACTCTGTTTTATGGCTTCTAAAGTCGGTATTTCTGTTATCTCATGCCTAAAGGAAAAGTGCCTTCGTAACTAAACTCAGATCAGAACATTAGAATTCCAAGAAAACATCCCCGAATTCTCAGTCTCCTGTTGTTTATGTGCCTTATTGGTTCACTATTTTTCCCATGATAAACCAACCCCTACAGTGTTTCTCATAAAGTAAATGTCTGTCATATCACACTTTAATTCAAAATACTGTAAGTTATAGTAGACTGTAAATCTTTTGTGAGCAAAAGAAAAACCATACTTTTTATATAAATTATTGTACTCTAATTTGCTCACTTCCAAAATTTTTACATGGAGAATATGGAATCTAAGCAATACCTATAAGGCATTTAAAGATAGAAAATGAAAGAAATTTCTTAAGTCTCTTGTCACAAACTTGAATATTTTCTGTTTGGTTTGTCAAAAGCTGAGGCTGGGTAGGAAGAAAGGAAGGCAATGAATCTTTCCCCTAAATCAGGCCAGTGTGTGGGGTGGCTAGGTGGCTTTTACAGCATGATGAAAGGGACATGGAACTGAAATTTCTTCTAAGATCCTCTCAGGCTTAAGGAGATACATCCTTCACAACCATGGTCTGGATTGCTGGAAATTGGTAGAGCAGTCATCCTTCTAGTTCCCTATTGTGGTATTACTTACCCATCATCCAATAGGTTCTGTCCATTGTCTTCCATCGTTGGCTTCCTAGATGTGAGTGCAGACATCTGTCATGAAAATGAAGGTCCTACAATCCATCATGTCATCAGCCAGAAAGGAGCTGGCAAAAGTCAGACACTCTTTGGGCAAGGCAGAGTCAAGTTGGAGCCTTCTGTATGCTCTCACTTTTCCAGACTCAGTTTCAACATTCTATACAAACTAAATTTCAGCAAACTAGATCACAGCTTGATTTTGGGATCTCAGAACCAATCACATTGGGTGTAGAAATCTTTTCAATTTCTTCTCTTTTGATCCTTTCCCTTTCTTGCTTGCTCTTGCTCTGGTAGGTAAAAATTTAAGGGACATGTGATAGACTCGTGTATGTCTATTGATATACAAAAATAATTTATTTCTCACTCAAACCCTCAGCAAACAACAAAACAAAACAAAAACCCCAAACAAAACGAAACAAAAAAAGAATGGAGAAGCTGGCTGCCTGATTTCTATTAGCCTATTACTTTCTAGCTTTTCAACAAGCTCTGGACAGTAAAGGCTGAGTTGATTAAGTAACACGATACCACTATTGGAAACAAGACAGAGGCATCAAGCTTTGAGACAGACCCCAAAGCTGGTATTTTATAACTACCACAGCAGCACTGAAGTTCAGAACCAAATTCAATCCTAGGAAGGCAGAATACCAGAATGCCATTATCTTTTCCATTCTGCCCTTTGCTTTACAACTTTACATCTTAATACCTTTTGAAGTTCGTCTCCCACCTCTTTTCCTTCCATCATTTCTGCTTCATTTTTCTTTTTTTCCAGAATTCTGTTTACCCACAAGAAAAACCAAACTGTGCTAATACCTTTTTAAACACAACTTTCCTTTTTCAACAGAGATTTCTTTTGTTTCAAACAGATTTCCTTTCCAGCTAGATGCTAGGACTGTCACTCAAGGGGTTGCCTTGCTGACTGAGACTCCACACATAACTGGGCTGGTTACTCTGGCTGGGTGGGGCAGCATGTCATAGTGGGATAGTGACATCGTCTTGTCATCCCAATAGCAAAGTGGGAAAGTCCAGAACTTCAGGGTAGTTCAGGTGTCTTATGAAACAGGAATAGGTCCTATAGAACAAACTTGGGCAGAGCTAAAACATCTTCCAAGGCAGCAACAATCTGCTCTATGAGGAACACACTCACCTCCCAAATCTCTAGACCTAGCAGTTGTTTTGACCTCTCTCATTTCTCTTCCATGATCTCTGTGTGGCACGTTCACAAGTTACTGCAGTTAAACTCAAATGTGCACCTCCATTGAGTTATCCAAAGGGTATGAGGTAGGAAAGTCAGAAAGAAGGCCAGAAGAATCTGAATGGTATCTGAGCCTTTGTTCTTACCACATGGGCCTTTTGGAGCTATAAAAATTTATCCTCCTGCCCTGCACTGGTCCTCTAGGTCATTGGGAAAGAAGAGTGAGATGTTTTGATGGTGACAGGAATACAAGAAGATGAGAAGGCAAAAGTGGAAGGTGGGAAAAGAAATGTTATGTCCAGAGACACAACTCCACTACCTACTCCTATAGATTCCCCCCTTTATTTTTGAGGTCTTAAATTATTGCAGGAGTAGAAGGCATTTAGCATATCAGTGTCATCTTGGCAAACATCCTAGGATTCTTCTCTCTACTAAGATAAGGCAGGATATAGAATTGTAAAACTATCAATAGAGCATAAGCTAGGCATGCCCCTGTAAACAAACTCCCGCCTAGATTGTACTCCATAATCTGAATCAAACCTATTAGAGACAAATGGCAGTAACCTCCAGTCCCTGGGAAGGTCTTTGAAACCATTTTGTCCAGGAATGTGCCTCTCAAGCAGAGACCTCTTCTGTAACCTCCTCACCCCTTCTCCACTAAGCTCACACACTGCTGCATGACCATGTTTCCAAACACCAAACAACCAGTCCCAGCAGAATTAAGCCCTTGACTCTGTTCTCCTGTTTTGGCATTTTGTATTATTTTCAGTCTGGTTTTCATCCTACAGTTAAGCCATAGGATGGCCTCCTGAGTGCATTTTAATCATTCATTTTTCTGTCCCTGCCTAGGTGTGCTCCAGGGTTCTGTTCAGACAAAATTCAATATGGCAGGAATATTTTAAGAATAAATGGATTAATAGATGATTTGTATGATTCCTATTATCTAAAACAGGAGAGCAGGATTCTTTGGCTCCTTCTCCTTCTAACACACCTAAAACAGACTCCCCTGTACAGCCAGATCAGAACATGATCATTATTGGTAGTGTGCCATGGCAGAATCCCACTGGACAGCCACATTCTCTAGGCTCCACTGGTTGAAAAACTGTGATGAAAATATTCTTCCAACCAAACTGCATCTTCTTTTTTTTAAGGACACTGTACAAATTCTCCCTTTATATGAAACCTTCCATGAATTATTCTTAGCTCATCACCTCAAAGAAACAATATATACTTTGTGTGAAAACATATTTTCCTTTGAAACCAAGAAGCTCAAAGGCACAACTGAAGCTCTAAATGTTTACTATTGTACTTTATTCTCTCCTTTTCATGTGAGACCTGGACATCAAATTCAAGTTCTCATGCTTATATCAAATGCCCTTAACTGTTGAGCCATCTTGAAGGTCTCTCAATTTATTTATATAGTGTCCAAGGGCTAGACGATGCTTCATGTCTTTTGTGACAGTTAAGAAGTGTGACAGCACAGTAGTTAATAATGAGGTGAAACTGATTACATTCCAGAGGATGGGATGTAGACCCATTTCCTCATGTATCAGTTGTATTTTGTCAGCTGCACACAAACTTAGACATACTTAGGAAGAAAGACTCTTAACTGAGAAAATGCTTCTGTCACAAACTGCGTATACGCAATTCTGTAGGGCATTTTCTTGATTAATGATTGATATGGGAAGGCTCAGCCTATTGTGGATGAAGTCGGTCCTGGGCAGGTGACCCTGGGTTGTATAAAAAAGCAGACAGAGCAAGCTATGAGGAACAAGCCAGTACACAGCATTCCTCCACAGTTTCTGCTTCAGTTTCTGCCTCCAGGTTCCTGTCTTGAGTTTCCTCCCCGATTTCCCTTCATGATGGACTACAACTATCAGATGAACATTTTCCTTTCTAAGATGCTTTTACTTATGATGTTTTATTACAGCAATAAAAACCCTAACTAAGACAAATCAGTAGCTAATTTGGGCAGAAAAAATGGGGACTTTCATTGCTAGAAACAGGAATTTGCAGGTTGGAGAGATAAATCAGTTATTAGTGAAGGGATTGCAATACAAACATGAGGACCAATGTCCCTAGCTCCCACACACATATAAAAAGAAGGGCATGGCTGCAAGAACCTGTAATCCCAGTGCCAGGAATATTCATGCCTAGAGCGTGCTGCTAGCTGGTCTCACTGAACTGGTAAACTCCATGCTCAGTAACAGACCATGTCTCACAACATAAGGTGTACAGCAATAATGGAAGACATATAACAATTGACTCTGGTTTCTGCATACACACACATTAAATGTCCAGGAGGACAACGGCTAGGCTGTATGATAAATATATAATTGGTTTTTGAAACTACCTAACTACTTTCAAATGGCTACACCATTTCATATAACTATCACTAAATGCATCACAGCTCCATTTCTTCAACATAATTACTAGCATTTGGTGTTGTTATTAATTGACTTTAGTTACTCTGACAGTTTTACTGTTACAGAACAGTAGTATCTTAATTTGAATTTCCCTAGGGGTAACAATGTTACCCTTATGTTTACACACAAACTTGATTGCCAAGCATGATTTGAAGGTATTCTCTCCCATCCTGTGGCTTAGTTTGTTCTTCCATCCTTGTCTGTTTGGTGTGTGTATGTGAGGAGGGGAAGAAGGGGAGGGAGAGAGGGTGTGAGCCAGCATATCTTTTCATGTGGGGGTTTGGGGGTGTAGGCATTGGTATCTTTGTCACTCACTCTCCACTTTGGCTTTTGAGACAAGGACTCTTGCTAAGGTGGAACTCATGGATTTGGCTAGACTGACTGGCCAGCAAGCTTCAGGGGTCCAACTTTCTCTACCTCTCCAGCACTGGGATTTCAGGGGCATATTTCTATGTTTGTGTGGTAAGCAATTTATCCAATGAGCCACCTCTCATCTTTGTCCTTTCATTCTCTAAATAGAGTTCTCACAAAGCAAATTTCTAATAATTTTATATTCAATTCATAGAAATTTTTGTTTGTGGATGATGCTTTTGGCATCATCCCTAAAAGTCTTCTTCAAGCCCCTACTCCTGAAGATTTTTCTCCTATGAGTTTTAGAGTTCTTCATGTCATTAGCTTTAGTAACTCTGCCAGACATTCAAGAAACTGAGAGACTCTAGGCCTATATGGCTGAAGATGGATGCCCCAAAGTTACAGAGGAACTTTGAATGACTGTCTAGGCAGGCAGCTGTCTCTGTCATTCTAGAATTTTTGGAAGATGCTTACAATGCTCTTCCTGTTTACTTAGGTAATATTATATCCTTTTGAGGTCTTGGATGTAGTTGAATACTAGATAGTTATAATTATGGTTTTCCTTGTTATGATAAAAGATAAATTAGATATGAAACTTTAGATTCACAAATACAGGATAGATAAAATATTTTCTTTCTCTTTACAAAATACAAATAGACTAGATATTGTAACTGTAATTCTTGCTTAATAACTGTTTGTTATATGTAATTTTACTATGTTAAAATTAAAACCTTCCTTTTTAATTAAACAGAAAAGGGGAAATACTGTGGGATAATGCTTTTGTACACTGGTTTAATAAAATGCTGATTGGTCAGTAATCAGGCAGGAAATATAGGTGGGATAAACAGACAAGGAGAATTCTGGGGAGAAGAAGGCTGAGTCAGGAGATGCCAACTTGTCGTCCAGGGAGCAGCATGTAATAGCACACAGAAAAAGCCATGGAAGACATGGCGACATATAGATTAACAGAAATGGGCTGAGTTTAAGTGTAAGAGCTAGTCAGTTGTTAGCCTGAGCTAATGACCAAGCAGTTATAGTTAATATAATCCTCTGTGTGTTTACTTGGGGGATGCGAGTGGGAGAGATTTGTCCAGACCGCCGGCAGGCAGGAAATCTTCTGGCTACAGCTCTTAGCTAGGGTATATGCATAACTAATTGGTAAGATCTATCTGATCTTCCTGGGGCACATTTACAAATATTTTCACTCATATGTCAGCAACAAAGATCAAACCTTTTCAGAATAACCTTGAGTTCTTTTTCTCTGATTTATCTCTACAGTGGATAATCCATGAACAACTCACATAAATGTGCACCAAGTTCTCACTTCACTGTTTTATACAGTTTTCTTTATATCTTGTAAGCAAACAAATACAATGGTATCATTGTGACATAATAGACCTTAAAACATTTTCATCCTTAGATGAGTCTAATCCTAAACTCCTTGGGCATCCACAGGCCCACCCTTGCCTGGTTGTGCATTTATAATGTTGCATCCAGCAATGTCAGGCTTCTGTGACTTAGAAAAACAGAATGAAGTCTCCTGTTTTCTCTTTGAAATTATGGCTTTGTATTCTCAACTGTTTATCTTACTGAGAACTGCTTCTGCTTTGCCCCAGGAGCCAGGCAGCGGTGGAGCTCTGTGCTAATTTGGTGGGTCCAGAATGTAGTTTTAACCTTTGCCTTTGAAGTCCTGTAAGTCAAAAGGGTTTGTGTTGTTATACTATTTTAGTTCTCCACAAATATCACACTGTGATGGGAATAATCGTTGTGTTGTTAGGAATTAGCTCTGTTTTCCAAGTGTGAAGGGGCAATTTTCAATTGTTAGATTATATACCCAAAATATGACTAAAAAGATGGACTTAATACACATTTCAAAAGATATTGTGTTCCCTGATTCATATGCAAATATGTGAAGAAAAGAATATTTTATGGTTTAGAAGAGACTTAATTCTTTTGTATCTTATATAGCTTTTCATAACATTAAGACTAAGTTGTCAATCAAAACCAACAGAATTAAATAAAATAAAAATTTCTGTATTATTAAGAGAGTTTCCCTGGGGCAATAGTCAAACTACACAATTTTTAACTAACATCTATGTTGTCTGAATGGAAATACAGCAAATGGATTCATACAAAAATCATAGCCTCTAAACCATTATGATAAAATGCCTTTACCCTGGTGTCACTAGTATCTCAGAGAACACTAAATTCAATGACTCCCAGAATAACTAGTAAGATGCTGGGCTATTTGAGACCAGAAAATGCTACCATCAGAATCTTGAAGACATCAAAATCTGATCTCTCCTCTGTAATCCACCTATAATAGTGTTTGTTAAGGGAATCTTAGCTGCCTTCCTGCCTTCTCCATTAGCTGAGAAATTTGAACTTGAATCGTCAGCTGGACAATGCTAGGCATAACCTAATAATTTACATGAGGTAACAAAAGGTCACATGTTCTACTTACAGGATATGGACTGGAATACGAATGGTACAATGTATTTGGAGACAGCAGCTACTCTGGAGGGTTCATGTATAAAAAATTGTAAATGGCAAAATAGAACAGATACTTGATCCCATGGTTAGAAATTTTACTGTCTGTCTTATCTTAAAAATACATGTGAACTTCTACGCTGAAGAAAATGCACAATCCTTTTCATGTAGTACTGCTAATAATAGCTACACATTGACAGAAACTTTAAGTGTAGTGAGCTGTGGTTATAGACATAATTTGTGACACACAGAAGTAGAAACCATTTGTAATGACATTGGATAATGTAATTGAACCTCCTGATCATAATGCTGATCCAAATAGGCAGAGCACAGAAGAATGTATGTGCTTTCATTCAATATACATAAGGTAAAAAACAGACAAAACTAAACATTGTGGTCAAGGGTAATATATGTAGGTGATAAGACTGAAGTAGAAATAAGGGGATAATTATAACATTCACAGTGGTTAGTATTCTAGAAAAGAGAGGGGATGAGATCAGAGTAGGAAAGGGAACATGTGGAACATATTTCATTTTCTGGCCTGGGTATATGAGTGTTGCTTAATAACTCTTTCCTCAATGTTATGCATATATTTTATACTATATTTATACTTGATTTCATGCTAAAATATTCATCTCAAGCTTATCATAGTGACCTGTGCTTTAAATCTCAGTTTTCAGAGGCTGGAGGAGGAGAATTATAAGTTTGACACCAGCTTGAACTATACAGGACTTCTCTAAACAGAAAAGAAAAAAAATGCATATATCTTTTAAAAAAAAGTTAAATCCTCAAGAACAACTTGTGATCAAATATTCTTGGCAGTATGATCTTCCATTGGAAATTGGCTGACCCAGCAGAGGCTGCATTGTTAGAGAAAATGGTCTCTCCCCTCCCATCAGCTCCACAACTAAGGGTGAGGTTGTATATATAGCTTCCTTCTCTGTGCAGGGATGCTGTCTGGCTTGGGCTTATACAGGTTTTACACATGCTATCATAACTTCTATGTCTTTGTATATGCAGCTGCCCTGCTGTTCAGATCAGGTTTCTGTGTAGTTTCATCCACTTTTGCCTCTTACACTATGTCCACCTTCTCTTCTGTGATCCCTGAGGCCTGAGAGGATGTGGCATATATGTTCCCTTTGGGACTGAGCAAGAATGTCTGTGTACCATGAGTGTACAGTGAACACAGACGTCAGAAAAGAGCATCAGACTCTCTAGAACTTGAGTTACAGTCAGTCGTGAGCCACCATCTTGGTGCTGTCAACCAAACCTGAGTCCTCTGTAAGAGTAATGAGAGCTCTTAACTGCTAAACCATCCCTCCAACCGTCCTCTCCAAGACAGGGTTGACTTTTATGATTGCTTTGCTGTCAATCATGCTAGGATCCAAACATAATCAAATTAACTCATTCAAACTTAACATTGACTTGCATAATGCATACTTGTATAGTGCTTGAGGTTTGCTAGTTGAGCAGTGTGATTTTGTAATATTTCTCCTATATCTACAATCCTGTTACATTCAGTTGCCATTACTTTAGTCTCTTTTCATATAGATAGTTTTGCCTTCTTTTGTCTTTCATAGACACTGAGGGTTTTGAAGAGTATAAGTAAATTGTGGTTGATGTACTGTGCACCCCAATAAACTTATCTGGGGTTAGAGAACAGAACAGCCAGTAGATAGACATAGAGGCCAGTAAATCGTGCCACACACACCTTTAATCCTATCACTTGGGAGGAAGAGATCCACCTGGATCTATGTGAGTTCAAGGCCATACTGGAAACAGCCAGACATGGTGACACATACCTTTAATCCCAGGAAGTGATGGCAGGAAACAGAAAGGTATATAAGATGTGAGGAAAAAAAGAAAAGAAAGGAAAAAAAAAGGTGTGAGTGCCATCATTTGGGTGTTGGTGGCACACACCTTTAATCACAGTACTTGGGAGGCAGAGGCAGGGGCAGGCGGATCTCTGTGAGTTCGAGGCCAGCCTGGTCCACAAAGCGAGATTCAGAAAGGTGAAAAACAGAGAAACGCTGTCTCGAAAAACCAAAAAAAAAAGATGTGAGGAAACTTCTAGCCTTTTATCAGCAGTTCAGCTGAGATCCATTCGAGTGAGGACTCAGAAAATTTCAGTCTGAAGATTCGTGGAAACAGGATCTGATGAGGAGTTGTTGAAGTGAGGTTAGCTGTGGCTTGTTTGATTTTTGTTAAGACCTCTTAAGATTCATGTCACAGTGAGTTTTCACACAGAATATTCCTCCTGGCATGTAATAAGTGGCTTATATATAATTTTTTTCTTAACACCAAGAAAGAAAGAAGAATAACAAAAGAAGGTGGAAAGGGCAGAGAGGGAGAGTGAGAGAGAGAGAGAGAGTGAGAGAGAGAGAGAGAGAGAGAGAGAGAGAGAGAGAGAGAGACTAAGACTCCAGGCATGCTCTAGGCATGTCTTAGGGTTACTATTTCTGTGATAAGTACCATGACAAAAAGTAACTTGGAGAAGAAAGGGTTTGTTTCTGCCTATGGTTGTAGTCCATCATGAAAGAAAGTCAGGGTAGGAACTCCAGCAGACAACTGGAATCAGAAACTGAAGCAGAGGCTATGGAGAAATTCTGCTTACTGACTTGCTCTCCATAGTTTGCTCAGATGGGTTTATATACAATACAGACCATCTGCCCAGGTATGGCACCTGGGTTGCTAACCATAATGGGTTAGACCCTCCCATATCAATCATTGATCCACAAAAAGGCCCACTGACTTGCCTACAGGTCCATTTTATAGAAGCATTTTCTCAGTTGAGGGTCCCTCTTCCAAAAATAAACTCTAGTTTGTAATCAAGTTGACACAAAGTTCTCATGATCTTATTCCATATAGGTCAATTTGACACATGAAAAAATTAGTTTCTAGGTTAATTAAAACTAACTCAAAACTGATCATCCAGACAGTGTTAGTTCTAAACAGAAATCTGACATGGAAAGAGAGGTCTTGTGAAGGTTGGAGTGCACTCAGAAATTGTCACAAAGCAAGCCGTGCTTTTATGAAGCAACCAGAGGTGGCAGACTGGATAAGCCTTACCAGGACACAAAAATCTGTCATGCCTTATGAACATCCATGTCTGTGGCAGGTTGCACTCTCCAAAAAATGGCCCCAAGAGTGGCACTCTAGAACCTGCCACTCTGTTATCCAGATAAGGAGTTCCAGTCCCTCCCCCTTGACTTTGAACGACTTGTGACTGTGTACATAATTAAACTGCACTGGAAATAATACTGAGTGGTTTCAGAGATTAGATCAGAAATATCTATCAGCTTCAGCCTCATTCTCTTGAGACTCAGGCTTCGAGCAAATCCAAGAAGGCAAAAGAAAGGAAGAGAGCTATCGGGCCCCAGGCCTGGCTGAGTATCTCTGCAATAGCCAGGACTGATCCTGTCATCACACAAGAATAGTAGAACATGAGTCCTCTAATCTCCAGCCAGATAGCTCTGTGGAGAAGAGGGTGGGGTTTTTCTGAGCCCTAAGTTGTGGCTCTGTCTGCCGGCAGTTGTGTTTGTCTTCAGCTTTTCATTCTTGTGTGTAATTTCTTGCTACATAGCATTTGATCACCAAGATGATGTCTAATATGTACGTGTCACATGAGCAAGAGGCAAAAAACAAGGAGTGAGGTACTCAAGCCATTTCTAATAACAAGCATCCTGTTCAAGGGTTCCATAAGGGAAGGAGGCAGATGTGACACCCCTGAGCCATATCAACAAGAAACAGAAGTCACCCCTGAAGGGCTCTTGAAAGACTGTCATTCCAGAATCAAAGCTGGCTACAGAGACCTGCCCTTGTCCTTGATGCTAAATGTGACATTTCTTGTCACATCCATCATCTTATGATTGTCCTGCTTCTTAGATCTTAGTGTCAGTCTCCCAGGCCACTCTATGTCATCGAAACCCAGCCTCAAAAATGCAAAACATTTAGCAGCCGCTTCCATGATGTCAACCCACAATTGACAAAGGTAGTCACCACCATCATGTTCAATATTAACCCAATTGTTCAAAGCCCAAGTCCTAAGTCAGTCTCAGGAAAGAAATGTTATTATCTTCTGATAGATTTATCAAATGAGGATTGGGCTTTTTCATCCTTGATTGATAGTGGCCCTTGATTGCCACAGAAAGAGCTCTCAATCTCTTGTAAAATTTATTATCAACTCTTTCTTTTTCTCAAGTCCATCTAGGGAATATTTTGAAGAGTTAATTGCAATTGATAAACTGTAATTAGGAGCTTATGGTTTCCCTAGAGTTTGCAGCCAATAGCTACAGAATCTTATTAGAGAATTTAATTAATGGATTTCCATTTCCATTTTCACTTATTAGGAGAGAAACCAGAACAGTGATGAAGAGCTTTCCACAGAAATGGAAAAAAAGTTGTATAAATTATAATTTTTAAAGCCTCATTATAAAAAGAAAATACTTTAAATGAAATCTCATTCAGATAAATAAAGAAGGATGCTCCTCGGCTCATTCTTAATTGCTATCCCTATTTTTAAAAGAAAGTAAGTCTCAAAGCAATATTCTAGCTTCTCACAAAACCAGTTCATTATAGATTTAGAAAAACATAATCTGGATGATATGGGAAATTTGGGGCAAAGATTACTTTGACTAAGAGACAACTTGGAAGTTAGTGACATTAATGCCTGCTTGCTCAAAAATAGGCAGTATTTGACAGAATTCTCTTTATTCTGTTATATTAGTCTTACTCTGTCACGATATTTTATTTGTGCTTTGATAAATAAAGCTTGCTTGGAGATCAAGGGGAAAAGGCCAACCATTTTAAGTAAACAAAGTCAGGCAGTACACGCCCTTAATCTGATAATTTAGCAGGCAGGGTCTCAGTGTTCAAGGCCATACTAGGGAACAGAGCCAAGTTGTAGTGACACACGCCTTTAATCCCAATACCAACCATAGAGAACTGGAGGTCTATACAGACTTGCAGTGACAAGGAAGTGAGATAGCTGGGCTAAAAGCCACTGAGAAGTCAGAAAAGCAAGGCATATAAAGGCATGGTTAGATAGGATGCAACTCACATTTGGAAGCTGCAGAGTTGGTGAGGTAAAGTTAGCTGGTGGCTCTCCCTATTTCCCTGATCTCTCTAAGGCTTTCACCCATATATTTGGCTCCGTGTATTTTATTTAATAAAACCATTTAGAAATTCATCTACATTACTCAAATATATTCCTACCAATTTTTTTTCTTTTTTTTCTTTATTAAGAAATTTTCTACTCATTCCACATACCATCCACAGTTCCCTCCTCCTCCCTCGGCCTACCCTCACCCCTCTTTCCCAAGTCACCCCACATTCCTACATCCCCCAAATAGAGGTCTGCCATGGGGAGTCAACAAAGCCCAGCACACTGAGCCTAGGCAGATTCAAGCCCCTTCCCACTGCACCAACGCTGTGCAAGGCATCACACCACAGGCACCAGATTCCCAGAAGCCTGCCCACCAATTTTTAAAAATGATTAAAATACTCCAAATATCCACTAATCAACAGTGAAAATTTTGGCAGATGCTGAGAATAGAACTCAGGTGTTTGTGCTTCTGTGGCTAGCACGTTACTGACTATATCTCCCCAGTACTCACTTCTTCTTTTATGCCATATGTACACATGACTTTATGTATCTATATAAAACCTAGAAACCATAAATGAGAGGAAACATGGTACTAGGCTTTCTGAGAATGGTGTAGTGCACTTAATATGATTCTTTCCAGCTGCATCCATTCTTCTGCAAACGATGTAACGTTGTTCACCTTTACAGATGAAAAAAATCCCATTGTGTCTATGAATCACATTTTCTTTTTCTGTTCCTTTGTGATTAGAGACACAGGTTGGTTCTGTTACTTAGTTATTGTGAAGTTTCTCTGCACTATGTTGCCTTGGACTCTTTCAGGTAAATGCCTAGGAATAGTGTAGATAGGTCATATATCAGGTTTATTTTAGCTTATTGAGAAAACTAGACATGAGTTTCCACGATGGCTTCGCTAGTTTATGTTTCTACAGCTAGAAAGTTTCACTTCTGTCCATGTCATCATGAGCTTTTGGTGTCGTTTGTGTTCTTAATGACTGCCGTTCTGGCCAAGGTGAGACAGAATCCCAGTGTGGTTTCAACTTGCATATTTCTCTGATGGGTAGTGAGGTTGAACACTTTTTCATGTGAATTGCCCCACTTATAATTTATCATTTGAGAACAGTATGCTATTTCATTCATTCACTGATTGGTTGAATTGTTGGATTTCTGTTTTTGTAGTTCATTGTATATTTTTTTTTAGTCCTCTGTTACATGTGTAGTTAGAAATGATTTTCTCCCAATCTGTAGACTGTCTCTTTATTCATTAACTCTTTCCTTTCTGTGCAGAAGTTCTTATTTTCATGAGTCCCATTTGTTAATTGTTGGCATGATTTCTCCAGTGAGTGGGTCCTATTCAGAAAGTCCTTGCCCATGACTGTATCTTGTTGTCTTTTCCTATTTTTTCCTAAAAGTTTTAGAGTTTCTTGTTTTTTTCTAAGAGTTTTAGATATTTTGAGACAGGGTTTCTCTGTGTAATAGTCTTGGCTGTCTAAAACTCACTTTGTATAGACCAGGCTGGCCTCAAGAGTTTCAGATCTTATATTAAGATCTTTGGTCCATTGGCAGTTGTGTTTTGTCCCTGTAGATAGGAGCTTAGGGATCTAGATTAATTTTTCTCTATACAAATATCCAGTTTTCTTAGCCTCAGTTGTTTCATCTTTGTAGAAAATCAGGTGACTTTAGACGTGTGGATTTATATCTAGGTCTTTGATTTTGGATTGCTTTGGATGAGATCTATTGTGCTTCCATATTAATTATATTTTTTTATATTTATGTGGAGATAGCATTAAAATTTCAATGGTGACTGCATTGAATATGTAGATTGCTCTTATTTTAGTCTAGCAAATTTTACAATATTAACTTTTCCAAACCATAAACATTGGAGTTCTTTTCATCTCCCATTGTTTTCTTCAGTGTCTTAAAGTTTTCAGCACAGCATTCTTTTACTTCCTAGGTTATTTCAAAAATATCCTTTTTTATTGATTAAATGTATCCTGTCCTTTAATGATTTCATTCAGACTATAATATGTAGTCTGATGATTCTCCTATGATCTCCTCTCTTAGCTCCCTTCCACACCTGTCCTCCCTCTCCCTCTCTAAAGGTTGCTTTCCAATGTTCATGTCTTTTTCTGAGTCTAAGAGGAGGTGGAACACATGTCAATTTTAGGTGTGAGCACTCAATAGTCACTTACTCTTAGCACTTGGAGCAACCTTGAGTCTTTGCATTCACTGCCATTGGCTGTCTTGACTGAATGCTTCTTTTGAGGCAACTGCAAATGGAATTTGCCTGATTTCTTTCTCAGTCACTGGTACAAAGGAAGCTTATTTGTGTGTGTAGGTTTTGTGTTTTTGTGTGTAGCTTCCTGCCATTTTCCTGAAAGTGCTTTTAAAATCTAAGAGTTTTCTGGTAGAGTCTGTGGGATTTCTAGTACATAGAATCATACCACTTGCAAAAAAGGATATTATGACTTCTTCCTTTCCTATTTATATCCATTTTATTTCCTTCTTTTATCTTATTTTGATAGATATGACTTCAAGCCTTGTATTGAATAGCAGCGGAGACAATGGACACTCTAGTGTTATTTCTGATTATAGTAAATGTACTTTTAGTTTTTCTTCATTTATTATATTGTGGATTGTAAGTTTGTTGCATACAGCTTTTATAATGTTAAGGGGAAAGAGGAGAGAGAAGATGACAGCAGAGCATGACAGGCCCAGCTTACTAAATTGGCATTGGGTATTCAGTAAGGGCGAATAAATATGAAGGGGAGAGAAATGGGTTGGGGTAAGGAGTCTGAATGCAATCTTATTTGCTTTCTGATTCCAGCCCAGCTCTCTAAGTGTCTCTTCCAAAGTTCACAGGTATCTGTCACACCCCTGGGTGGTCCTTTGTAAGTTCCATTATAGGTACTTGTCACATCACTGGAAAGACATTCAGTGGCCCAGTTGTGAGTGCTGTTTTCACTTCCATGTGGTCCTTCAAGAGGTGTGGTCACAGATGCTGAGTCCATCAGTGGGGAAACCTTTACAAGATGGTCCATGCAGGTAACACCCCTGGGTGGTCCTTCATAATTCTAGTTGTGCATACTGGCACAGTCCTGGGTGCTCCTTCCTCATATTGAGTGCACTGCTTAGAATCTTTGTCTATGTTCTCATGAGGGCTCTGCTCCTGACCAGCTTTCCCCTTTGCTAGGTACTGTTCTCATTAATACTCCAGTGACAGAGACATAGAGGCATTTAAAAAGTATGTGATGGATGAATAAGTAGAAAAAGGATGGCCATAGTTCCTTCAGCTAAATTCCAAAAGTAAAGCACATTAAAAGGCTGTCCTCAGTTTTATTTAATCTTTGTAATTGTTGTGTCAATCATTCTACTATATTTCACTGATCAGAAACAATAAAATTGACTAAATAAAATTGAGCTCTGTGTGTGTGTGTGTGTGTGTGTGTGTGTGTGTGTTTGAGTGTGAGTATGTGTGTGTGTGTTTATGTGTATCATATCATACAGAACAGCTATATGAGTTCTTTTCTTTTAAAACAGTGATCAGGGTTCTATAAACTTAAAATAAATCTATTTCCACTGAGCAAATAGATATAGATGGAGTCACATATCTCCCAGAGATAGTTTTTCCTTTCCAATCCAACTTAATTTGGAACCCAGAAAACAGATGGCCATAAAGAGAAAGGAAGGAGCTTTTTCCTCCTTTTGTGAACAAGAACATTATTTCCACTGGGTTCAAGCAGAAACCTTACACTGAAAACTTCTTACTTTATGTCTCTGTCAAAAAGGGAGCCAGATAAAGCTTATCCAAGCTGTGCTGAGGTCACTTCTGGTCCCCTTCTCAGGGCCAGATGATCTGAGGCTCTCTATTGGGTTGGACTTTAGTCAGGCTGCATTAAGCCACTGAAAACGATCCTTTCTCACATCTTCTCTAAAAACAAGCAAACCAGATTATTTCCTTGCCTGATAAAGACAGATGCCAATGTTAATTGCTACTTGAAATGAGAAAGGTGGCAGGAAATGATTTTAATTAAGATTTTTGAAGATATACATAATTATCATATTTTTGATTAAGTATCTGGAACCATATTGAATGCCCATACAATCAGTAGTTGTCACAATTTATATTAACATGTCAAGGTAAATCATAATACTGGGACTAAACAGTAATGAATGATGACAATAAGGAAGGTACTTTTATTAATTGTCAAACTGAAATATGCAACGAACTACTTCCTAGAGTTAATATGTAGCGAACTACTTCCTAGTGTTAATATGCAGCGAACTACTTCCTAGAGTTAGAGAAGTGGTTTATGAGAACTTAATTGGCTTCAAGAACCCAAATGCTAAATATCCTAATTCTCCAAAATGTTTAAAATATCCAATTTCATTTTTTATGTTCCCAGTCTTCAAGATACCCTGTTTTTCATGCTCCAAGGTACCAAACAATCCTTGGGTTAGAAACAGAGTGTGCTGACTGTGAGCAGTCTAGCTAGGTTTATAATAAGAGATAGAGGGCTTACAAATGATTTGCTGCAGGCCTAGGTGGACTAGCCATGTGGGAGAGCTCTGTATTTGATTGAGAGACTTGCTTCATTGAATATGGTGGAAGAGTGACCTAGGATGATTCCTTACATCAACTTCAGGCCTCCATCTGCACATGCATAGCCACCCCTCCATGCATCCACGCATATATGCAAACATGCACACACACATACAAACATGCTTATATGCACACACATACATACACACATGCATAACACATACATCAAAAAAGGCAAAAACTCAAAAAGTAATGATCTGTTGGATATAGGCAGACCTGGATTCTTTTTGATGAGCTGAGAAAGGATGAAGCTTGTTTTCAGATTTTAATTAAAAATCACATTTTTGTTACTCATTCATCTACCTACTGGACATATAAGTTGCCCTCACATCTTATTAATTGTGAGCAATGTTGAAATGAACATAGGTTTGCACATATCTCTAAAGAATCCTAGGTCAAATGGTAGTTCTATTTTTATGTTTTGGAGGAATGTTCATATTGTTCTCCACAGAGACCATACAAATTTATATTCCCCCAAAACAGTTCACAAAGCTTCCCTCTTCAAATCCTCATTAACATTTATTATCATTTTTATGTAGTACTTATCTAAACAGATGTGAAGTAATAGCTCATTGTGGTTTGGACACAAGTTTATTTGATGTTTAGCAATGTTAAGATCATCAGACAAAGATGTTGAGCTTTGTGTATCTTTAAAAAAAATCTACTTAGCAATTCCTTTGCCTATTTATAATTAGATTCTTATCTATTTGCTATTAAGTAGTAGGATTTACTTGATTTTTTAATGTTAACTCTTCATCAGATGTTTTATAAGTTCTTTTACCCCATCGTATTAGTTACTTCTTCATGGGCTTTTTTTTCCTTGAGGGTTTTTATATATGAGAATATTGTGTTTGCCTAATTTCCACCCACTCAAATGCCTGTGCCCCACTAATCAACCTCTTTCAAGTTTATGACCTTGTCTTCTCCATTTATTTTTGTTACACACAAACATGCACACACACACACACACACACACACACACACACACACACACACACACAAACACACACACCTGGGTCCAATTACTGTTAACCTTATTTGCACATGCATACAGCTGACCACTTAGAGGTCTTACTGACTTACTTAGGGTCTTGACCTTAAAGTAAAGCAAAACAGCTCACCAAATAAAAACAAATCAAATAACCAACCAACCAGACAAACAGACAAAATTGATTCACCTCTCCTTAGTAATCATTGACTACCTATAGTTTTCCATCTAGGGGCAAGCCTTGTGAATTTTCCTCCATTAGTGTTGGTGTACCAACTGGTATGGTCTTTGCAGATCTTGTGCAGGCAGCCTGTTGAGAGTTATGGGTGCAACATCCTTGTCACCCGATGATCATTTGTCTGCATTTTGATCAGTTGTAGATTTCTTTCCTAGTCTCTATCTGCTGCAAAAAAGAATCTTCCTTGATGAGATGTGAGGGCTGCATCTATGCAATACATAAGGTTGGGTGTCTTAATCAGGGTTTCTATTGCTGTGATAAAATACCAAGACCAAAAGCAAGTTGCTGAGGAAAGGGTTTATTTGACTTACACTTCCAATTGTCTGTAATTGAAGGAACTCAGGGCAGGAACTCAAACAGGGCAGGAACCATACAGAGGCCATGAAGAGAGCTGCATACTTGCCCATGACTTTCTAAGCCTGCTTTCTTGCAGAATCAAGGACCACCAGCCTAGGGGTAGCCCCACCCAAAATGGGCTGGGCCCTTCCTCACTAACCACTAATTAAGAAAATGCTCTATAGGCTTGCCTGCAGTCCAATCTTATGGAAGTATTTTCTCAATTGAGGCTCCCTCCTCTTCAATGACACTAGTTTGTATCAAGTGGACATAAAACTAGTCAGCACAGTGGATATTTTGAAGGCAGTTGAAAACTTTAGTAATATGGCAATAGTAGGTTCTCCTTGAGGACTTCTCTCACCATAGATTCTTGGTTTACAGTTACCAGTCATCAGTTTCCTCCAATTGAGCATACTTTAGTTCTAAATAGACAGCTGTTGATCAACTCCAAGATACAAGTGCCACTATTACCCCATTGGAGATACTCACCTTGCAGGCTCTTTCATTGTTGTCATTCAGTCCTTATAATTAGGTAGGGCTATTGCTAACCTTTAACTCCCTTGTCAGTTTGTATAGAACTTCCTGAATCTCTGTCAGGGAGAGAGCTTCCAAGTCCTGTGACTGAATTGTATGGCAACAGGGTCTTAACTTGATGTTCTGGCGTGGTTGCCTCTTCATTTGGCTGACTATTTTGTTGTGGTACAGAAGTATTTCTAGTTGGGTAGCATTCTGCTTATCCCTTTGCTTTGTTGCCTCTGATTTTGGTGTCATTCTCGGGAAATTATGATCCAGAACAATGTTATGTCAATTTTACTTTGTTCTTTTAGGATTTGTTGTTGTTGTTGTTGTTGTTCAGAGAAGTATTTAAGTTTCTTATTCATTCTGTGTTTTCAACTTTTATATTTCAAGTATGGTTTAAGATGAGGGTCAGATTTCATTCTTTTACATGTGGATAACTAACTGTTCCTATACTATTTTTCTGAAGAAACTATCCTTTTCCTTTTCCAATTGTGTGTGTGTGTGTGTGTGTGTGTGTGTGTGTGTGTTCTCTGGACTTCATGAAAGATAACTGGTGTTGTAGAGCACTACTCCTAACAAACCAGACTCTGTCTTCATCAGATTAGCAATGCCTGTTTGCAAGAGGATATCCTGATCTGGCTTGATAGCAGTTGGTGTTCTGTCATAGAAAGAGGATTAGGGAGAGTTACTGGACTCACCTGAGATTCCAGAAGCTTAACCCAGCCATTTGTATGCAGTTACACACTAAGTTCACGTGGCCTCAAGGCATCAGGAGGTGCTAAGGTATATACAGGTGGGGGAAGGTTGAGTAGGAGGCTCCAGCTGCTTTGAGGTCACCTGTGTCCTATAAGCAACCTTTCACCCATGGTCTCTGAATACGCTCAATGTTTATGGTTCCCCAGGTTGAAGTTTGAATGCATACTTTGGTTTATCCTTGGACCTTTGTAATGAGAATGTAGACACTGTTTACATCTCTCTAGGGAAGGAATTCTCACAGCAATGGGACTGCTACGTGCATGGATTTATTTTTGGGTTCTCTACATTATTTACGTGGGTCTGTACATTGGCTTTCATGCAAAGATCATACTGTTTGGTTACCCTAATTTTACAACATATCTAAATTAAGAAGAATGATGCAGTTTTTCTCTTGTTCAAGATTATTTTGGCTATTAGCTGCTGTTGCTAGTTTCCTAAAATAATATTATAGGGTTGTTTATCCTAAGTCTCTGAAGTTATTGGTATTTTGATGGAAATTGCCTTAAATCCTTAGATAGTTATTTGGAAAAAATTTTAAATATTAACTTATCTATTGCATGGAAATTTCATTTATAAGGGGAAATTTCATTTATAAGTTTACACAAACAAAGTAAACTCTCAGATTAGCTCCTGTTGTATTCTGTGAACCACACTATTGGCTGTTTCAACTGCTCTACCATGCTTGGCACAGCTTTTTCTGCCACAGAGGGAACTGAACTGTGTTCTCTGTGAGCAGCTCTTCCTTGTTCTCAGTTATTGGGATTGTCCTTGGCTGGGTATGCAGTCTAGGGAGGCTGAATTCAGAGAAGACCAAAACAACAGTGATCAAATCAGAAGAGTGTGGAAGAATCTCTGGGATGCTAATGTTCGTTGGTTGTCTCTGGGGGCATATTTTTATTTTGAATATTTGTGTTTTCCTGAATTTGCTGTTTGAAGAAACAAATAGTCAAAACAACCTTTAAGAAGCTTCTTAATATAATCAAAGGAAAAAATACTCAGATTAATGGATTCTTATACCAGTAATGTTTCTCCAAAATGTCTGGGAAGTGTTACTAGCTAGGGGTCTTGTCTTGTTTGGGGTTTTCTTTCTCTGCCAATTAAAGAATCAACAGGCAGGGAAAAATTCTTAGCTACAGCAGGCAGCAACAGGTAAAAAGCTTATTAAAGGCAAACATACAGACACACAGATACACAGAGACACACACACAGACACACACATAGACACACACATATGGATGCGCACACAACAACAAAGAGAGACATACAAACAGAGAGAGACATACAAACAGAGGGAGGGAGGGAAGGAAGGAGGGAGAGAGAGAGAGAGAGAGAGAGAGAGAGAGAGAGAGAGAGAGAGAGAGAGAGAGATTGAGACTATTTGCAGAGCAAAAAGGAACAAGTCCATTTCCCCTGGTTACTCTGGGGATTTTATAATTTTTTGGTGGCCTGGGATGGATCCCCTCCCCTCATTTTTGGTTGATGGGCTTTTAAAAAGAAGAAAGTAAAGTCGATAGTCTCACAGATTTAGGTAAATAGAACCTGTAGCCTTGAACATGCCTGACCAGCCTGAATTGGTCAGCTAGAAACAACTGGCACTGGTGGGAGAAGCAGCCTTCCAGGTGTTATCTCAGGTCAGGACGGTAAGGGAGAAGCTGAAAATCTGCAATCACTTTCTCTCTCTATCTGCCTTCCAGGGATCTGTGTAGATCTTAGGCCCTTGAAAGTGCTCCACCCTAAACACAGATCCCTCCTGACAAGGGATCACCTGTATCCCTAGAAAGGGGCTAAAATGTTTCCATCTCAGCATCTCACAGTTCCTCTCATTGTAGTGACATGCCCAATAATACTGTAATAATAACTCAGCGTAGTAGTATAATCATCTATAGGGGGAGGTACACTCAATGAATACAAGCATCTATCCTCCTGATAGTTAATATTTTCATTATTAGAAATTAATTATTAGCTTTCTATATTTGGCTTAAAGTAATGGATTTTGTTTTTCAGATTCCAACTGAGAACAATCCACCCTCAAAGTCACCTTATTCCAAATCCTATTTCAGTCTGGCTAATGTGTTTGTCCTCACATGTCCTGGAGAGGACACAGGCTCTGCTGCTCATCTGCTACAGAGGAGTGGTCTGAATACTAGTTAGCAACCAATTATTGGAGCTATTGCCGAAGATCAAATATTTTATTGAAACCATGCCAGGAAATAGAGAAGTTTAATTAGACAGGGTTGCAGACCCCTCTTCATCTAGTATTCATTCAAGGACTATCTTAGAGCATTTTAAATGTAATTCCCTAGTGTAACTGAAGAGAAAAAGCTTCAAGATAAATCATGATTGTCCATCAAATCACTCAAGAAGGGATCATAACTGATGTGAAGGACCAGCTAACCTGCAGGTCTTATCTTAGCAACATGCTGCTGAAGATGGGAGAGAATGGGCAATGCCCCGTCTTAATGGATAGGTAATGGCAAATCCCATGTTTCCTTCCATTCCCTCTTGCCATTCTAACTACTCTTGTAACACTATTTTTGTAGTGTAACTGACTTATATATAAACACAAATAACTACAGTGTTAGATATGCTATAGATGTGTTATAGATAGCTATAACTAACTCATTGCTATTTTCTCTATCATCAGTGGGCTTGTAAGCATACAAGAAAACATTATACTTCGTAGAAAAAGCTGTTTAGTCTATTTAGTAAAAGTCTTAAAAGACAATCTTTATAGGGACAGTGTTAGAATTCCTAACTTTCAGATCTCTTTTCTTCAATAGATCCAATCCGTGTGGCCTTGACCTTTGAGAATTGAGACAGGCCCCTTAGAAAATAAAGGTGGTAAGTCGGATCTTTTCAACATCTTCAGTTTTATGAAGAGTGGGGAATGGGAGATGAGTCCCATAAGCCAGGACTTTCATCTTCTCTCCTTCTGGAGCCTCTGCTTTCAAGGAACATGGGAAATGCTGAGGTACCACAGTCCTAGGGTTCTGGACTGTATCCCTGGGAAAGGTGATGGATGCTGCTGACCTTCTGGGAAGCCTGGCTCGCTCTTTGGTCCATGCCTATCATGGCGTCAGAGTGACAGAAGAGGAACCTGGCTGGATAGGTGAGCCTGGAGCACTGCTCTTTATTTGCTGTTGGGAACATTTTGTCTGAACAGATCACTCATGCACCCTGCTGAAGAGATGGGAAGTGCCAGGAGAGCTAGGGCACCAGCAGGATAAAGAGAATCCAAGGAAAGGTGTCTTCATAAAGGTTCAGGTGGCTGTGACCCAGGCTCCAGAAATAAGTTCCTGAGCATGACACCAGAGACCTATATGAAATTGGCCATACCATAATAATTATCACAAGAGGTTGCAGTTAAAAAGAAAAAAAAATCATAGAGACCAGAAAGCCCCCAGAGGATACCCACAGTAGGACCACTATAAGATGCCTGATACATCACTCTAAGAAGGAAAAAAAAGGGTAGGTCAGTACCCTGAAAGGTTGAGAACTTACCCAGAAAGACTGAGTGATCCAAAATGTACCATTCATGTTAGTCCCAAAAGGAAATTGAGCACTGAATAATCTTATGACTTAACCAAAAGGAGATTGGTTAAATCCTAAGAGACAGAAACTTTAATTAGGAAGCTAATTAGTAAGTTTCCTTAGTACTTAGTGAGACTGGAGGCTTATAGAAAATTAACTACATATGCTTAAGTATATAGTCTGAGTTATTTGCATCTCTGGTGCATTGGCTGAGTAAACACTACTGCAGCTCCAAGGAAAGTGATTTCTTTGAATTTGGCTATGATCATAAACTGCACATAGGGAGGAAAAGGTGAGTGGGTGCAGACTATCTAACTCATCCCAGTTCTGTCCATAGACACAGGGATCATTCTTTGTTCTTTTAGGTTATGCCCTGGGGATGTTCTCCTTGTATTTTTGAATCTGTCTCTGAATCTCTTCCTCCTCCTCCCCTTCCTCCTCCTCCTCCTCCTCCTCCTCCTCCTCCTCCTCCTCCTCCTCCTCCTCCTCCTCACAGTAGCTAAATTAATAAGGAAATGTACCAAGTTCCATCACTACAAGACTGCAGGATTCATAAGGGTTTGTATGGTGGCTCAGCAAGGGTATTGAAGCTCTGATTTTGTTCCATCTTCCTGGTTGTCACTGGTGCTGTTTTACCTGGCTAGTGTATTGTTGCTACAATTCTAGTAGTCACATGACAGTATAATATCCTGAGGAAGTGGTACCAATTTGTCCCAAGGAAGTGATACCAATTTGTTCCATGTTTCCTAAGAGCCCTCAGGTCTTCCTGATCTTATTTGCAAAACTTTGTTAATCTACTCTTAGTCATACATTGATAAGGGGAAGGAATTCTAAAAGACAAACTGATTTTATTTAATAAAAGTGGCATATGGTATCTGCAATAAATATCTATTTCTTGTCTTTTTTCTCCTTTCTCTTTCTTTCTTTCTTTCTTTCTTTCTTTCTTTCTTTCTTTTCTTTCTTTCTTCCTTCCTTCCTTTTTCCTTCCTTCCTTCTTTCCTTTCTCTTTCTTTCTCTCTTTCTTTCTCCCTCTCTCTTTTTTCTGTCTTTTTTACTCCAGTGATGGATGATTAATTTCTTCCTCACTATTTCTTGAAGTCTTGGGTACATTTTTGGGGGTGCAGATCTTCCCAACTGGTTCTGCAACAATACTAGTATCATAGTATTCATGGTGTGGAAGGATCTAGTGCAGAGTAGGAGGAGAAGGAGCTGTGGTTCAAGAAAATAAGACAGTCTGAATTCTTGTTATCAGCACACCACCACTGTATTTTCCCTTTTCCTTTTAATGCTTCACCTCTCCCCACTACTTGCCTTTTTTAAAGGAAGAAAGAAACATGAGTTGGTATGAGAGATAATCTTCCATTTGACATTCAAAGCTCTCCATGTCCATAAAATGGCATTTCCCCCCCCAGGATTTTCCATATAATGATCTCCCTTATGTATTTCAGTTGTCTTTGCCCAGGCATGTCATGAGACTTTCATTTTTCCTTACCAGCCTCATTGAAGCTGTGGGAACACGATCAAACTGTCATATTGTTGGTTGAGCATTTCCAAGTGTCTGAGATACAAACATTGGGCAGAGGTGGGGTCTATGTCCAAATGAGGATTGCAGAGATCAGCTCTGGGGAGGTAAGGAGGAAGTAGTTTCCAAAGGATAGACTATGTGGGGCTGACCACTGGGGTAGAACTGCGTGTAATGTTTGCAATACTATATGAAATGACTGGCATCATATTTGCATCCTTTTTTCCTTTAATTGAAAATACATTTTTTCTTACATAATATATTCTTTGCCATACAGAAACTTTTCAGTTTCATTAAGGTACCATTTACTAATTGTTGATATTAGTACCTGTGCTAATAGTGTTCTATTCAGAAAGTCTTTTCCTGTGCCAATGAGTTCAAGGCTATTTCCCACTTTAGCATAGTCTGTGGGTCTGGTTTTATGTGAAGGTTTTTGATTCATTTGGAGTTGAGTTTGGTGCAGGGTAATAAGTATGGATCTATTTGGATTCTTCTACATTGAGCCATCCAATTTGACTAGCACCATTTGTTGAAGAAGCTGTCTTTTCTTCCAGTGTGTGTGTATATATATTGTGTGTATATATATGTGTGTGTGTGTGTGTGTGTGTGTGTGTGTGTGTGTATTCAAAGGTTTGTGAATTTGTCTGTTTTCAATGTGATTCCATTGATCAACATTTCTGTTTTTGTGCCAATACCATACCAGGCTGTTTTATTACTATAATTCTATAGTATAACTTGAAATCGGGCATGCTGATACCTTTAATAGTTCTTCTATTATTCAGGATTGTTTTATCTATCTGAGTTTTTTTTTTGTTTGTTTGTTTTTTGTTTTTGTTTTTTTTTTTTTTTTGGTGTTGGTGTGTGTGTGTTTCCAATGAAGCTAAAATTTGCCCTTTCAAGATCTGTGAAGAATTGTGCTGGAATTTTTATGGGAATTGCTTTGACTCTGTGGATTGTTTTTAGTAGGATGACCTCTTTTATGATATTAATCCTGATCCATGAGATATTCATGGGAGATATTTCTATCTTCTGATATCTTCTCCAATTCCTTTAATGTCTTAAAATTTTATCATGCAATCATTTGCTTGGTTAGAGTTACCCCAGGATATTTTTCTTTTTTGAGACTAATATAAAAGGTGTTGTTTCCCTGATTTATTTTTCAGTCAATTTGTCATTTGTATATAGGAGGACTACTGATTTTTGTGAGTTAAATTTGGATTCATATACTTTGCTGAAATTTTTTTTTAACGTCTGTAGAAGTTTCCTGATGGAATTTTTAGGGTCACTAATGTATACTATGATATCATATTCAAATAAAGATACTTAAACTTCTTCCTTTCTAATTTATATTCCCTTGATCTCCATCAGTTGGCTTATTGCTTTAGCTAAGACTTCAAGTACTGTATTGAATAGATATGGAAAGAGTGGTCAACTTTGCCTTGTTCTTAATTTTAGTGGAATTGCCTTGTGTTTCTCCCTATTTAAGTTGATGTTGGCAGTGGGCTTTCTGTAAACTACCTTTCTTGTGTTTAGGAACGTCCCTTTTGTCCCTATTCTCTCCAGGACTTTTATCATGAAGGAGTGTTTGATTTTATCAAAGACCCATTTTTTTCATCTTATGAAATGATCATTTTTCTTTTTGTCTTGCAGTTTGTTTATACATGGTTCAGTACATTTGTCAACTTATGTATATTGAACCATCCCTGCATCTCTGGAATGAAGCTTACTTGGTTGTGGTGGATAATCTTCTTGATGTGTCTTGTATTCAGTTCGCAAGTATTCTTTTGAGAATTTTTGCACCTGTGTTCATAAGGGAAATTGGTCTATAATTCTCTTTGTTGGGTCTTTATGTGCTATGAGTATCAGGATGACTGTGGCCTAGTAAAACAAATCAAGCAGTGCTCCTTATGTTTCTATTTTGTGGAAGAAAATGAGGAGTATTGGCATTAAGTCTTCTTTGAAAGTCTAGTAAAATTCTGTGCTCAGCTCATCCTGCCCTGGGATCTTTTTTGGTTGGAAGATTTTAGTAACTACTTATATTTCAGTGGGGGTTACAGATCTATTTAAAGTCCATATCTGATTTTCATTTGACTTGGTAATATTATATCTATATTCTTTATATTTTCCAATTTTGTGGAGTACAGGTTTTTTAAGGATGTCCTTATGATTCTCTAGATTTTCTTGGTGTCTGATGTTTTATCCCCTTTTTCATTTCTAATTTTGTTGATTTGGAGCTCCTTTCTGCTTTTTAGTTAATTTGGATGAGGGTTTGTCAGTCTTACTTATTTTCTCAAAAAATCAATTTTTGTTTCAATGATTCTTGTTATAGTTTTTGTCCGGTTGTTTGTTTCTGTTTTATTGATCTCAGCCCCAAGTCTAGTTATTTCTTGCCATCTACTCCTTTGGGGTATGATTTCTTCTTGTTCTAGACCTTTCAGTTGTACAGTTACATGACTAGGATTAGATCTCTCCAATTTTTTTTATGTAGGTACTTAGTGCTATGAAATTGCATCTTAGAACCACCCTCATTGTGTTCCATATACCTGGGCATATATTGTATTTATTTTTATTCAGTTCTGGAAATATTTAATTTCTTTCTTGATCTACTTTTCATTCAGTAGTGAGTTGTTCAGTTTCCATGAGTTTATAAGCTTTCTGTTGTTTCTGTTGTTGACATCAAACTCATATCTGTAGTGGCCTAATAGGATTCAGGGAGTTATTTCAATTTTTGTCTATCTGCTGAGACTTGCTTTATGTCTGGATATGTGGTTAGTTTTTGAAAAAATTCAATGGGTGCTGAGAAGAAAGTATATTCTCTTGTGTTTGGACAAAATATTCTGTAAATATTTGTTAGGTCCATTTGGTTTATAACATCTGTTACCTCCAATATTGAAGATTTGCAATTAGCCTACCTCCTTCCCTGGCTGGAGTGACCTGCAGGTTCCCAGGGCTACTTGCACACTTTACAGCTCATTCTATCATTACAAAGTTCCAACATAATCACTAATAAGTAACTATCATTTTAATTCTAATGAATAGGTATGAAATGTTATCCCACTATCCCCAGGTTCATCTGTGATCTTCAGTGGTTAGCACACTGTACTATATACCTGTGGTATCTGCATTCACAGTGGATTTAATCAACTCATATGCCTCCAGAACCTACTAGTGTTGTTTTGCTAAATGGAAATGTTGTCAAACTGACTTTTGAACCCTCGTATTTATATCCATTGATTGATGCTGCTCTCAGCCTGGTTAAAGAAGCTTTTGTTTGCTATGGTGGCAATTCATGCAGAGACTCATGACTAGTCAAAGTGCTGAGAATAAGTAACTGCTGAGTCATCAGCTGTAAATGAGAGATATATGTCTCCTTCTTCAAGCTGTAGGGGATATCCTAGAGAATGGGGCAGACACAATGTGATAGTCAGAGCACGGCAGGAGCTCATGCAAAGGACATCTTCTGGACATGACATGACTGTTGCACTCATGAGTTCACAGCCACCAGTAACCTGCACAAGACCCACACAAGACAGAACCAGTATTCTATGATGGATGGCAGATAGAGGCTCATGAGGTTCCATTTCTCCATTAGGAACT
Source organism: Onychomys torridus (assembly GCF_903995425.1). Taxonomy (NCBI): domain Eukaryota; kingdom Metazoa; phylum Chordata; class Mammalia; order Rodentia; family Cricetidae; genus Onychomys; species Onychomys torridus. Next base: position 87,474,031 of record NC_050446.1, on the reverse strand, counting down.
ATGGGCAATTAATGATTTCTGGAAGAGGGAGTATTATTTTCTTCTGTAATGTGGCCACTGATAAACTGTCAATACTCCAGTAGGTAATCTTCAATCATGCTGATGTATTCACCCATAATTTAACTCAGTGGATCACTAAAAATAAGACACAAAAGTAGGAGGGGAACAAGGAGGGAAGAAGGTGTTCAGTGGGAGAGGGAGGGGAATGAGGCCAGATAATGGAGGGTAATGACCAAATTTCATTATACACATGTCTGAAATTGTCAAAGAATAAAAAATAATTTTTCTCCCCCAACAAAACACACCTGTGCTGATAGGCTTTCCTTGTCATTATTTTCTGAACAATAAGCATCCATATAGTAATAGGTATTATCAATAATCTAGAGATAATTTATATAGACAGGAGATCTATATAGGATATATGCAAATACAACATTATTATATGAAAGAGACATGAGCATCCTCCTCACATTTTGGAGGAGCAACAATTGTATATATACTAACTTAACGACAAAATTAAAATGCTGCTAAAACATATTTTTACTCTTAAAAATGTAAACTTGGTATTTTACTAAAGCATTATAAATTGTAAAACCACTCCAGGAATAAAATAGCAGCATGTTTAATGCCACCACTGCGAATAATTTGTCTTAGGCTAACATGCACAGACGTTTTCTACAATATACACACACATATATGTTTGTACATAATGAATAACAAAACACAAACCATTTTGTAAATCACTTTTGTTACTTAAAACACAGAAATAAATATTTTCTCATGTAATTATTTCCCTATAACATAAACTTTTTCCTTAGTAACTCTTTACTGTCCTTAAATCATCACAATGAAATATTACTAGAGACTCCCTTTCTTGCCTCTGTTGTTTGCAGAGAAAAATATGAACCATGAAAATTTTATAATTGTCTTAAATGAACATAGAAGTTAATGAAAAGCCAATGTTGGATGAGAGTCCAGATCTCCTGTAGGCTCTTAGTTCCCCATATAATAAATAGATCTGACTTGTCTCCTCTTCTCAAATGTTCTTATCTTTTCTAAAACGTGGGACAGCATAGATTTAATGTATTAAAATTCCTCACATGAGGCTCCAAAATGCATCAATTTGAGCACATTAATAATAAATTCAGACTCACCAATAATATATCAGTGTCAGCTTAAAAAAAGACATCAAAGAACTTCCCCTTGTCATTTCACTATGAGTGAGCCCAGATTTGAAATCTCCACTTAGCTCTCCTTGTATCTTAGTTATCCATGTCCGTTATATTAGTTAAATCTTTGCCCACATGAATGCTGTCATATGAATCTGTCTGTCCCTCTGTGTCTGAGTGTCCCTGACAAAGGGATTCACTATCTCCTTTATTGAACAGCAAAGAAATACCAAAGGGGGAAGGAATGGTGGGTAATTTACAGAAGTCTCTGGCAGAGTTTTAAAAGGAATGAAGTCACTGTCTCTGATTAACCCCAACAGATAGTAAACAGTGCTGTAAACATCATTGTTTATCAAGCAATATTCATATGTTGCTTTCAACTTTATAGGTATGCATTTTATAAGATTGCTGTCAAACTATATTTGCTGTTTTCAGCAAATGATTATCATAACACACATAAAAATGCATGCATTACTCTTGGACCAAGGACATGGAAGGGGACATATACTTAAGACAATAGCTATATATTAGCCTAGGATATAAAAATGGATTACATGGAAAAATCTAAGGCAAGCAAGATTGGATGTTAAATTGTTCTCTTAAGGGCAGGTTAAACAAACAGGCTGAGTATACAACAGGATAGCAGTCTTAAGTCTTAAGTGACCCCAAGGTGTATTATTAACTCTGGCTGTCAAGTCTAGCAAAAAATTTAGTCTCTTAGAATGTGAAAGATATTTTTTTTTCATAATGCATTGCCATAGGAGCCATGGGTCAGATCTCCGACTGGCCTAACAGTATAATTTGGATAGACACTTGAAAGTTCTCCCCAGTAGAAATCTGAAAGAAAATTCTTCCTTATACATCTGTTTTCAAGAGACCATTTTGTCCCAATATATTAATACTTTCCTAATTTCTCTAGGCTAACTGTAAATTCTGTTCACATACAGCCTCTTTCAGTCAGATACTATGCAATTTTCATCCCTTTTCTAGCTCAGAACCATTCTTCTGCCTCCGTACCAGACAAGAAAAACTGCCATTGGTACAAAGACTCTACCTGTGCCCAGTCCCATGAAAGAGAAAGAAACTAAGCCAAGTAGCATTCTAGAATTTGTCCTAAATCTTGGACTTCATTATCAATAGCTGCCTGTCACCTGGTGTAATATAGCGCAGTGTTCTTTGTGTCAGAGTCTTTTAATATTACTATCATTGTTTCAGTGCAGATTTCTCAATGTAGTTAGCCATGTGGGTGGGAGCACAATCCATCTAACAAATGAATAAATACAAGGAGTTGGTCAATGGTCAAGCATGAAGGGACCAGTGATGCATCAGACTGATATAGCGAAAATTCATTTGACTAAGAAAATACAGTAGGAAGTGGTAAGCCATGACAGGGGTGGGAAGGGGGCACAGTGGCAGTGCCCGGAACTACAGAGTGCTTAATGCCCAAATTAAGAGAGACTGTAATCAAGAGAGACTTTCTGGATGATGAAAACGAGGATGAGAAGGAGTTGTCTTTAGAAGCCATAATGTTTGAAGACATGGTGTGTGTGTGTGTGTGTGTGTGTGTGTGTGTGTGTGTGTGTGAGAGAGAGAGAGAGAGAGAGAGAGAGAGAGAGAGAGAGAGAGAGAGAGAGATTACAATAAAAAGAAATGAACATACCTATATAAGTAGATCACTGGTTTCTATTACTTAATTAAACCAAGCTATAGGCAAGCCGCTTTTGTATTCACACATGTACACTAGCCTGCCTCTTGACCCACCCACTTAAGCCCCCAAATAAAACATACAGTGTTTGTCACTTAGTAAATGTGCAACTAAACACTTCAGTTCTGATGTCTGTTAATTTTCCTTGTAATCTCAGCCTAGTACCAACATTTAAATACCACCAACTTGAGAGCTTTTTTGCTCCTTACTGTAGTACTGTGACTGTTCTCTTTCAGTTGGATGGAACCCTAGAAATGATATTAGTCCATTTGTTTGGTATGTGTAGGGGCTAAGGAGACAGTTCAGCATGTAAAGTGTGAGGATCAGAGTTTGGATCCCCAGAAACCCATGTAAATGCCAGTTGGACACTCAGCTGTCTAGCCAGGGAAGGAAGAGACAAAGGATCCCCAGAGCCAACTGGCTATAAGACTAGCCAGCTCTTCAAGCCTCAGGTTTGATGAAAGACTTCCAAAATGAATAAGGTGGAAGAGGAAAGGAGGATGATTCCTGACATCAGTCTTGGGTCTCCAGGCACACGTAAGTGTACCCTTACACATACAAAAGTGTATATGCACACACACACACACATGAAAAGGTGAAGAAAAATACCCAGCATGGTTGTGAATGCCTGTAATCTCAATACAGGGAAGACTGAGGCAGAAGAATCATGAGTTAAAGGCCAACCTGGGTTATGCAGCGAGTTTCAGGACATTCTGAACTACTACATAGTAAGACCTCACTCAGGAATTTAAAACACTAATATGAAAAAATAATAGGTTTAATATAAAAGCATATCACTGTTGAGTGAGGTGCTTTCCTTTAATGTGAACATTCCTGCTTATGGGAGACATTCTATATTTCACTATTGCTAATGTTAACCATTTTCCTCCCTGACCAGTTGTGATCTAAAGAGGACAATGTTCTAAGTAACTGGGTTTGACATGGATGAGTATTTTGTGTAAAGTGCATGTAAATCTCACACACATCTCTTTTTGGCAGGCCTGTCACCCTCAGTAGGCTATAGATACCAGGCTACAGCCTTGTTGGGTCAGAGCTGTAGGTGGAATGACCAGAAACCAGACTGTCCATGAAATAAGGATGGATTATAGAGCAGGCCACAGAGGCAAGAAAAGCCAAAACTTAGTTCCAAATAACTAAGATCCAAATCAGCTATAAATCAGACAAAATCAGACAAGTGATTACTAGTTATTAATCTTGTGTGTGTGTGTGTGTGTGTGTGCATGTGTGTATGTGAGTGTGTGTGTGTGTGTGTGTGAGAGAGAGAGAGAGAGAGAGAGAGAGAGAGAATGAATGAATGAATGAATGAATGAATGAATGAATCAGAATGCAAACAACCCCCCAAACTCAGTGATTAAACGTTTGCTCTTCCGTGGCTCAGCTGCCAGGTCATGTGTGGCTCTTCTTAGCTTGTCTGCACATGTCTAGACTTGGCTTTAGTGGTTGGAGCTACACAGAGACTACAGGAGAAGCTACTAAAGCTGAAGAAGAAGCCATTAGCTACAATGTGTGGTTTATTGAGGAAAATCAAAGTACAGACAAGTTGGCATCAGCAAATTGCAGGCTTGGACATGATATAACTACATTTGTTGAAATTTTATGTATGCCAGGCATGCCCATGCATAATAGCAGTCCCAGCACTGTTCAGGCATAGGCAGAAGTATGAGTTCAAGGCCAGTCCTGGTTAAATGGCAAGTTACAGGACAGTCTGAGTTACATAATAAGACAATGATATACATTTTGTATAAAACACATCTATTTTGAGTGAGACCTCTCATGGGGGAATCTTCATCACATGACTGCTTTGACCAAAACCATGTTACCTGGACACCAGGCTGGAAGGAGTCCTCTGCCTGGGAGAATGATGGGCACCCCAGTCAATCCCCTCTAGCACCTCAGAATATTCATCTGCAATAGTGGGGCTAGTTGCTTTACCTGTTAGCATTCAGCATACTTTTCCTGTTAATTGGGGATTGATGTAATTCTTTTCTGGCTGGTTGCACAAATAAAATTTTAACAGCTGGGCCACAATTAAATTTAATTGGATACTTGAACAACAGAACTTGTTCAACTCACCTATTAAGTGCTCAGTGATTTTAATGTTAGCCCACATTACTCTGTCACCCATCCTCCCTACAAGTATAGTTTATATTTTCAAATGTCATCAGTAACTCTTTGCTATGATCATAAAACCAATGGTTTCAGCTGTGATGCTGATCTCAGTTCTTGAGTATCCTTACCTGGAAACTCCAGAGTACCTGAGTCCCTGCATCCCATCTCTTGAGGTGTCAACTACAGATAGCTTTGCCTGTGAACTGTCTTTTGCTTTTTCTGCAATATGCCCTTTCTTACTGTCTTTCTGCATAATTCTGTTAGCCTCTTGGGAGCATTATAGTCAGCCATAATTCTACCCTTCATCATTATACTGTATGTTTAACTTTTATTTTGACATATTTTTGGATGTTCTGAAGAATTTTGACAGTAAAATAAATTCCAGAACAATTTTAATATTAATATATTTTAACTTTCACTTCTTCACTCTCTTTCAAACACACCACATACTTATGTGACTAGTATCCATCTCATATATAAACACATATGTGTATGTGTGTGTCTCTCATTATACACACATACATTTATATATATACTCCTATATTTCTGAACCGTAAGACAGTTGTAGATGTTTCTTATTTCTAAATGCTTCAGTATACATTCTCTACAAATAAGAATTTTATCCTGCATAGTAGCAATAGTAATTATTAAAATTGGAAATCACACTGACAATACATTTTTCTAATCTATAGACGTTATTCAGTATTCTCCAATTATCCCAATAATGTCCTCATGGTTAATACCCAGATCACATGCTTCTTTCAGTTGCCACATATGCTTAAGTTCACTTTGGATATCAATCTGAAACTACTTGTGTTTATTCCCCTTACATGGAATCATCCTCTCCCTTTACTGAAGACTTCTTGGCTTTGTTTAAAGTTCATGTTTGATCACTGTCAAAATTAGAGTTAGTTGTAAAACACAAACCCTTGAATACTTTGAAAGGAGTAGTAATCTTTAGTAGCTAGATTCCCCATAGGCAGCTATATTAATCCAATGTCATTCCCATTTGTGATCATATTGTAAGGCTCAAGGACAATGGAAATAGAAGGTATCTCCAACTGAGCAAGGCAGGTGACTAAGTGTGCACTGTGGACTCAATATAGAGATGTAAGCTAGTTGTCATAATTGACATTCATCTCTAGTTGCAGGCTGTAAAATCATACAGCCCAAGCCCTACTTGTGGCCAGCCTGTGGACTCCACATGCCATTTCTAAATAATTTATTTATTTTCACTTCACGTGCATTGGTGTTTTGCCACAGGTGTCAGGTCCCTTGGAACTGGAACTACAGACAGTTATGAGCTGCCATGTAGTTACTGGGAATTGAACTCAGGACCTTTGGAAGAACAGCCAGTGCTCTTAACCACTGAGCCATCTCTCCAGCCTTGCTTTGCTGTTCTTGAAACCCAGTCTCTACTTGGTATCCAAGTTCCAAAGGCTGCCTTCAGTTCTTATGATCTTCTATCCCTCGCACTTACCTCTGTTAACTTCCTGCTCTTTTATCTCCAGGACTATACTTTGATCTTAATCTATTTCTCCAGGAGAATGAGACCACTTCCCATGAGTCTGACTAGTCACTGGAGTCCTACAAGTTACAGACTGTTTTTGTAATACTGAATGTCCTCTTGGTTTTCAAAATATCTTCCCTTCCTTAGATTCCACATAACTTTATCACATATATGTTATAGAAGACACACACACACACACACACACACACACACACACACACACACACACACACACGAAGTACATGAGCTGTATTTTCTGCTTTCTCCAGGTGACTACTTTCTTGTTGTCTGAAACTGTAATTCCTAGATCCTGGCTGTAGCCACTGGACTGGGTTCTCCTCAGTCTTGACACGTGACTCTGTCTTCTGGTAACTCTGGCTCCCTCATTTAGCAGGTATACTCCATATCTGGACCCTTTCCAAGTTGTCCTATCCTGCCACTTCTGGCCATAAGTAGCCAAACTACCTCTCATTACTGCAAAGTGTTAGTTAATTAAACAACCATATGTGCAAGCTGCAGGTTGCTCAATCAATGTCAACTTGTCAGAGATCCCTAGAGAATACTGAAGGGCTTTCAACCTGGAGCTGCACTGTTCAATCCTTTTGTCTTTTTAAACCAAGGACTAGAAGAAAGCTAGAAAAGGAACGTTTGTAAAATATCTAAGTACCTGTAGCTCAGAGAAATCATAAATATAGTCTTTCAATACTTAAAGTATGTTCTAAGCTAAGACCATAATGAAATGGGAAAATAAATATGTACTGAAGTCAATACATATAAAGACCTTCCTTTAGCTTCAGAGCTTGAATTTACCAAACATAGAAAAATTCAGAAAAATCTAAGTTTTCATATCCATTATCATTTGACTATCCAGCAACACCAAGCTGTAAACAACTCTTTTGGATGCTGTACTGGCTGGCTTTGAGTTGATTTTTCCACCTAGAAGAGCCTTCCCTGCTCCTTTTGCCTCTCTCCATCTTCTCCCTCCATGATTCAGATGGTTGCCTCCTTAGAGCCTTGCTGGACAACCTAGATGTGCTGTTTGCTCCTCTTCTGTGGCCTGGTGTGTTCCTGTTTGTTGTACCAAACACATTACATAGGAGCATGACCTACATCTAATTCCCAAAGGAGTCTGGGAGATCTCCAAGACAGGGATGCTGGGTCATTCTTGCTCTTTCAGTTTTTTACATTATAGTACATTGCCAGGCCATGGCACACTAAATGATGACTAAATGTGTGAAAATGCTAAAACAAACATGTTCCTTTAACAACCTCTTCTTCTTCCATGGGCTTGCCTCTAGAAGACATAAGCTACTTCAAGCTACCTTTCTGAGTTCCTGGAGGCTTGCTTTTTACCTCTGTCTGTACATCCTGTTGATGCTCTTGCTTGTTCATTGTTGAAACCATGGTACCTTCTTTGGAAGGTAATTCTTACATGACTTACTCCCCTTGATTATTTAACTTACTATATAGTTTCTAACTTTCCCTTGCTTGGAGCCTACATTCACCCTCAACTCACTGCTTTATTTTCTGCTTAGCCTGGGTTCCCAAACCTGTAATGAGGTCCAGCTTTGTTTATATCTCCATCCACAAGTCCAGCTTCTGCCCTGAGACTCAGTATATGTAAGAGTCATTTTCTGAACCATTGTTCTGCAGTCCCCTCTTGCCCCACCTTGTCTCCACTGGCCCTGTGTGAGGGCTAGAGGAGTAAGCTCTGGGCTTTAGTTGACTTCAGGTGTAAGACAAGCTGTCAACATGACAGAGCATCTATTAAAGCACATGCTTTTGTATAATTCATTAGCAGAAAGGCAACAGATACCATGAACAGAATGCCTTATTACATTCTGACTAGACAAACCAATCAAGATGTCACATTTAAGGACAATACAAATTGAGTTTCTTCAAAGGAGGCAAACCAGCAATCAGGATTCCTAGTCCTCTCCTGGAAAGCAGGTGGTTTGGGGGTATAGAGATTCAATAACAGAAAAGTCATCATGGAAAGAAATGAAATATTGTTCTAAATGGTATGGCAGCACATACTTGTAATCTCAACTCATGGGAAGTAGAGGCAGGAGAAATGCCTGTCTATAGCTTGGCTGTCCTAGTTTTCTCTCTGTTGCTGTGATAAACACCATAACTGAAAGCAACTTGGGAAGGAAGGGGTTTATTTGGCTTAAACTTCAGCATCATGGACCCATGATTGAGGGAAGACAGAGCAGGAACTTGAGGCAGGAGCCTGGAGGCAGTAATTGAAGCAGAAGCATGGGGAACACTGCTTATTGGCTTGCTTTCTTATACTACCTAGGACTATCTGCCCCATGGTGACACCACACGCAGTGGTCTGGACCCTCCCACTTCAATCATCAATCATTAATCAAGAAAAGGCCCCACAGACATGCACACAGAACAATCTGATGGAGGAAATATCTCAACAGAATCTCCCCCTTCCTAGATATGTCTACATTTGTGTCAAGTTGACAAAAACTAACCACCACAATGGCCATGTCTCAAAAACCAAAGCACAACAACAACAAAAAAAAGACTAGCAATGCTTTCTTTTTTCTCTATTTCCCTCTCTCTCTCATTTATTTACTTATTTATTTTCATTTTATACCAACTACAGTTCCACTCTGTTCTCTCCTCTCATCCTCCAGTCTCCCCTCCCAACCCACCTCCAGTCCCTCCTCCAACAAGGTAAGTTGGAGTCAACCGAGCCTGATACACTCAGTTGAGGCAGGTCCAAGCCCCTCCCCCTGCATCAAGGCTGTACAAGGTGTCTCACCATAGATACTGGGTTCCAAAAAGCCAGCTCATGCACCAGGGAATGATCCTGATCCTATTGCCAGGGAGCCACTTAAGCAGATCAAGCTACACAATTGTCTTGCTTATGCAGAAGGCCTAGCCTAGTCCCATGGAGACTCCACAGCTTTTGGTCTAAAGTTTATGAGTTCCCACTAGTTTGGTTTTGTTGTCTCTGTAGGTTTCCCCATCATGATCTTGATGCCCTTGTTCATTGAATCCCTCTTCTCTCTCTTCGACTGGACTCCTAGAGCTCGGCCTGGTGCTTGACTGTGGATCCCTGCATCTGCTTCCATCAGTTCCTGGATGAAGGCTCTATGAGGACAGTTTAGGGTATTCACTGATCTGATTACTAGGATCTAGCAATACTTTTTAAGTGAAGTCTTTTGTAATAAACAATGGTAGAAATTTCCTCTAAGAACAATTTAAATGCAAAATGGGGTGTTTTCACAGTTTAGTAGTATATAAATGTATACTATACATTGCATTACTACAATTATATATAAATTTCTACATTTTAATATAATTTCCATATTTGTATATAAGTGTTTTATTTTCATACATATATTTTAAGAAAAAGAGGAAAGGGATGGTGGGATGTCTTAGAGGCTCAGAGTGCTCACTGCTCTTCAGAGAACACAAGTGTGGTTGCCAGCATCCACATTACGGAGTTCACAATTACCTATGACTCCAGTTGTAGAGGAATTGACATTTCTGGTTTCTTGTGCATATACCTGCATTCACATGCACATACACACACAGACAAAAGATTAAAGAAATAATATAAATCATTAAAATAAAGGGTATTTAGAAAACCATGAATATCAGGCATTTTATGGAACTTGTTTGCTGTGAAAAAAGTTGGAATGCATACATTCTAAGATGTCTTTAGCCTCTATAATTCCCATCTTATAAACTACTAAAACTTAACTTGCAGCCCATTCTCTACAGTTATGCATGCAGTCACACATTCGACATATCACCTTGCAAACTTATTGAATGAATATTGTGTCTTTGTACCCAGTTCAACTTTCCTATCCTTATAAGGAGGACATATATACCATACAAACTCATCAATAAGTATTTGCACATAAATTAATGGATGAATGAGAGGATGGATCAAACAAACATGTGGAATATTACTATTCTTGGAATTGTTCTGTGACTTTGAGGAATCCTTCAACTTTTTCCTGATTAATAAAATAAAAATTATTCATTCTACTACCTGAAATATTAGAGGATATGGTTATGCATGCATTTAAAGGCACTGCAAACATTAATATATTAGAAGAAAACATATTTTGAGAATCCTTTTTCTTTGACCTTTTTGTGTTTTAAATTCCTCTATTAAAACTTGGACTTTTTTATATTATGGAGTTTTATAGCAGTCATTTAAGGTTTACATGCATTTTTATTCATGAGATTAATTTTTTTACTATGTCATATTCTTTGTAAGAAATCTTTACGGAGCCATAAAATCTTTTGTGGCATGGGTTAGAATACATTAACTAAGTAATATGGCTTTAGTTATACTACCTAAATTCAATGTGTTAAATAAAAATTATGTACTTTCCCCATTAATTATCAACAGCAAAAGTAGGATCAGCATACAAAATACTCATGAAGTTTCAGACAAGCAATTTTTCTTTTTCGGATGGGCAGGCATTGACCCCTTCAGTTCACACTTACTCTATTGTCTGACACAGGCAGTAATTCCACCCCATTCACCTTATTCACACCTTCAGTTATATAAATCCAAGAAGCTCCTAACCAAAACTAGAACCATCAAATACTCATCCTTGTAGCACAAATCTTAAAGAGTCTTAGTAATAAAAACAAATCTGGAGCCAGTTATTGGGGTGAATGCTGGATCAGAGAGGCAGAACAAGCCACAGCTACCTCACCTCTCCAGTTCCTCAGCTGATCCTGTTTCCTCAGAGTGGAAGCCTCTGAGTCTTATCCAGATGAATCTCAGCTGAACTGTGCTGCTCAAAGCCTAAAAACTTAACCAGCCAAATGCTTCTAGTTTCTGGCCCTCATACTTTATATACCTTTTTGCTTTCTACCATCACTCCCTGGGATTAAAGGCGTGAGTCACCATGCTTGGCTGTATCCTTGAACAGATGGATTTCTGGCTCTGGAATGCTAGAATTAAAGGCGTGTGCTACCACTGCCTATCCTCATGTCTAATATTGTGGCTGTTCTGTCTCTGACCCCAGATAAGTTTATTAGAGTGCACAATATTTTGGGGAATACCATACCACATCTTCCCAAATCCAAGTTTAAGAATGAATTTCAATCTCACTTCTGGTAACTTTGTCTTGATGTCTACTTCTGTCATACCCTCCAAAGCCTTTCAAATAACCAGAAAAAGGTGTTATGTGCACTCACTATTTTTAATTATAATGTGTATTTTTAGTCTATATTGATTTCAGTCTTCTGGAGAGCGTTTATTCACTGAGTTACAAATAACATTGGAGATAGTTTAAGGAAAATTTACTTAAGGTTGTTGGAATACACAATAAAACCCCCAAACACAGAGCTTGATAGTGATAGTATCAGACCTAGAACCCTGTCACTGTTGCTTAGATAATCTTTCAAACTCAATTATTCAATTATTTTTGCTTCCTGGATATTTTCAAGGTTGTTGACCTTTTATGTTCACGTCCATATGGAGTGGGTCTATGAAGATGTCCTGATGGAGTCACGTCTTTACATACAGGAGGGTTGTTTCCCGCTATCAAATATACAATCAATCTCAGCAGCACAGAGCACTTATTAATGGCTTTTTTTTTTTTTTAGAGAAAGAGAATACTATAATGAATTATCAGTGATATTCTCTAGATCCCTAGTTTCTAAATTCTTCACAAGGTATAGGAAAGGTACTATAGTTGCTTATTGTTTGCTCATGTTCTGAAAATTCTGAGTTTATATTTGTTACATATAAAAACTGTCAGAATATTTTAGATAAACCTGATAGATCAAAGCAAATTCAAATGCCTTATCAGAAACTAGATTCACACCATGCCACTAGAGGGCAGCCTAATGTAATTATATGAGGGTGTGTGAGTCCAGACTCCTGAGAATCTGGGGTAAGCCTAAAATGTTTCAGAAGGGGAAAAAAAAATGCCAAACAAGAATATCCATATAGGATGCTAAAATACAAACACATACAATCTTCTGACCCTGGTTTGTTCATTGAGGACATAATTACTATTCCCTGCTTGATACTATTTGCCTTGGTTATTTTTAACTCTGGTTTAATCCTGGCTATTGCCTATTGCAATAGGTCATACATTAACTTTGAATTCAGGTTGAGAGACTATTATATAGTGTGAGTCACCATATTTCCAATTTACTACCTAAACTTGAAAGATCTCATGAGCCACTGCAAACACACAGGAACCCCTCCAAATGCATCCATTCCATAAATTCCCTGGTCCCTCCTACTGTTACCATAGCCACGGAGTTCTCAAGATCTAACCCAAATTCCTGACTCTATGCAGAAACCCACTCCTGGTTTATCCTGGATACTCTTGGAAACAGCTGGTTACCTATGCAGAGGGCTCTGTGATGTCCTTTTGGGCCTTTTATTCTTCTAGTGACACAGTGTGCTTTTCAGCTAGTTTCCTTTTGACATCACAGGCCACTGCTGCCTTCTTCCTCAACAAGAATAGCAGAAACCACTTATTTTAGTTGGTTTTGTTCTTTTTAACCTTTTGTTCCAAAATGTTGGATTAACTTGCCTCTCAGTGCCAAATTGGGGTCCATCCAATGGTCACTGGTGAGTGGCCTTTTCTTGCTTACTTTGGCTTTAACCAAAGGTATCAATGTATACCAGAGCCCATATCCACCATGAATACTTGGTGTTTCTAATCCCTTCAGCAGGATAATATGAAAGCAGCCCCCAACTCTCTGCCAAATAGGATAATGGCTCCTTAAATCAGCCTTTCCAAAGTCTAGCTACTGGACAAGCCACAGCCCCCTTGTGCCTGAATGCAATTTCTCAGACAAGCCTCAGTGACAAAGCAATATTCAGGGACTTCTGGGTAGAGGAGCCTGTGAAGTTGGGCACTATGGCCTCAGCGATGGCCACTTCACTCAGAGTTCATCTCTAATAATATCTCATGAATACAATCTTTCCAGGGACACAAATCAGGTGGCTTCTTCAATCTGTGTGCCAAACTCCTAAGCTATGTATGGGTCATGCTGCAAATATGTGGGCATTAAGGCCTGGGTTTTCGTGGATGCAGACCTGAGGCAGCTCTGCCATAAGGCATTTCCAACAACCTCAGGAACCCTAGCAAACAAACATGCTGCTGATCAATGCTGTGTCCTTTCCCAGCTAAGGAGAAAAGCTCCTATCCAAACACTGACAGGACATTCTTGGGCCGAAGGGTATAGCCGCTCATGCACACAGCAGAAGGTCATCATGGAAGAGAGTTTTCTTTAGTCAATGAATGGCTCCCTTTCCCCCATTCTTTCTCTTTTCCTCAACAGTTGGAGGAGAACGAAACAGAAGCAAGAAAAGTGCTTTATGTTTTATCTGTTCTCATTCACAGCAGGGACTGTGACCAATAATTGGTCTCTCTAGTGCTTGGCATATTAAATATCAACTATGAAATAAGAACAGAAAGCCCACTTTCCAGCTTGCCTATTCTTTCTGACACACGTAAGTTCTAGGCATTCACTAGTAGCTGTAATGAACGTATTTTCAGGCCTTTCACTGCGCCACACACTTGTGCTAATCATGTTTAGACTTTTGTTGTTGTTGTTAATTTTCACCACAGCATTTGCAGGTATCATTTTCATCATTGTTATTATTTCCATTTTACAGATGGAGAAACTGAGGCTGGGAGAGTATAAGAAATTTGCTCAAGTTCTCACAGCTGGAAAAGCCATGAGACCAGTTCTGAGTTAGCATTTGAAATGACATTCTAGACTAGGCTTACATAGTACACTGAACTAGGGCACATACATGTACAGTGGTGTGATTTTTGCCTCTGTTGCCAATCACAAATGTATACTTTAAGCGTCTATGCTTTAAAAACAAGTGTGGTAACAGGGAAAAGTGTAGCATCTATGAACTCTGCAGCTTCACAGGCCAAGGAAAAGCTCTATGCCCCACCTGCTAGGCTTGCAGAGAGCTTAGCCTGGCCTCAGAAACAGTTCCAGCTATAGGTCAAGTTCTAATTGAATACACTTTGTACAGGTGAATGGCCAGCAATATCCACACATACTTTCACACTGTGTATTATAGGCTCAAGGCCCTGCTGGGCTTTAGAAGATAAAGAAGAAATATGAAAGATGACCTTAATTTGCAATTGAACTTCAGCAAGAAAACAACAACAAAAACAAACAAACAAACAAACAAACAAAAAACAGGACTCAAGGTTTTATGACCACTTTACATGATTCCTAATCCCCAAGGCCGGCTGGTCATTCTTGATGTCTACCCGTCAAACCCAACACACCTTGCTTCCTGCTGCAGCAAGAGCAGAGCAGAGTGATATCTGGAACTGGTTTGTCAAGCCATTGGTCCTATGATCCCTTAGATCTTTAAACAGGTTTTTGTGAAAACTGTACTTGATAATATCTATGATATTAGAAATAAAAAAGGATAATTTAAAAATATTAACTTTCAAGTAACAGTAACAGAATAATTCCATATGGCATTTTATTTAAACTTAACTGCATTATTCCCTCCATTAGTGAGAAATGGCACTGTTGCACATTTTCAAATGTCTAACATTTATTTATTTGTTTAGTGTGTATGTGTGCATGTATGCAGATGTGCATGTGTGTACATGCATGTACAAACATGGCACATGTGTGTAAGTCAGAGGCTAACTTAAAGGACTTGGCTCTCTACTTCCACTGTGTGGGTTCCAAGGATTAAATTCAGGGCTCCAGGTTTGGTGAACCATCTTTCCAACTTTCAAATGTTAGGGACACCTCAATGTTCTCACATACTTGGAGATTTTTTAGTTTTTTCTTAAAACATTTGGATTAGCAAACACAATATAGGTTTCATTATGGTATTTTCAAACAAACCTTTTGTTGTTGTTGATTCTCATCCACATCTTCTTGGGGTTCTGGTATGGCAGCTTGTATGGATTAATGTCTGCCTATGGCTTATCTTGGAAAATGTACAGAAATTCCCTGTGTAATCAGACCCCTACCAGAACAATGGGCTTCAAGAAGTCCAAAAGTACTTGACTTTCCCTGAGGACCTCATCACTACTGTAATTTTTGGCTTAAGACATTGGACGTTCCTATTAGCCATCCTTTATATGAAGAGACATAAATTCACAAGACTCCACTGCAGAGACAAGGAAATAACTATGGTATATAAAATCATGTATTAGCCAGTGGTTCCCTAAGAAGATGGAGAAAGAGAGCAAGAGAGACAAGTGTTGATGGTTCAAACAGTCAGAAGTATCTGAGGAGGATATTATCAATGATCAATTCACCCTGAAGTAGAGGAACACAGCAGGGCATAAACTCGAGAAATTCCTGGAATTCTCACAGGGGCGGGGATGAGGTTTTCTTCTGTGTTATTTAATTCTTATTTTTCAAATGAAAACATCTTTCCCTTTGAAACATGGTGAGGACCAGTGACAAAATTATTGGATATTCCGGTCCTTCAGGATTCTAATAGATACAAGAAGCAGTAAGTTCTCAGGGTTGTGTACACATATGCAGGACGCAGAAGGCTACTTCAAGGAGCAAACACAGCAGTTGTGAGGAAGGTCAAATTCTTATGCCTGCTGGGTAAACTGTCAGGAAGAACAAACAGGAAACTAAGGCAGCAGTTGCAATGTACATGATTCATCTTCCACTAGGTTTCAACTCATTGGACCAGGTCCCCACAGAAAACCTGGCTCATCTCCTTTCCATAATGTAACTGTAAATATTAATGAAAACTACAAAATGCCTCCAAGACCACCAGAGAAGCATAAAACTGACCCCTGCTCACCATTTTGCTTGAATAAGTTCCTTTCTACAAATTTGTATAAATAAAATTATTTTCAAGCCTAGGGACTAACTAGAAAAATACAGAGCAAGGAGAAGATAAAAAGAAAAAGCTGGTTATATGCAAAGGAAATAGAGGAGAAACATAGGATGGAAGCAGAGAAACTGCCACAGGGAGACATGCATAATTATAAGGCTGATAGAAGAGTGGCAGAGAGAAAGATCACAGTCCATAGGGTAAATCACCCTTAACATTGCCTTTATAGCAGGAGTTAGAGAAATAAACATTATTTACAACTCTTTCTTTTTCCTTATCTTTAGTGTGGGAAGGAGAACTTATCTGACTTTGCCAGGCAGGCTTAATTGACCTAAATTATTAACTCCAATGAGCAGGTCTCTGGACCAGAACTTCCTATCCCTGTGTTCTTTGTTGGATAACTTGGACTCTTTCATATTTGTTACAGAGAAGATGTGTGCTCCCCTCTCTCTCTGGATCAAGTCCTTACCCTCAAAGTTACACTGAGTAGGAGGCAACCTTTGAGATGGTCTCCAGTGATCTCTACCTGCTGGTATTTCTCATGCCTTTTGTGTATCTCCTCCCTTTAATGGGGGGTGCTGTGCCTAATGATGAGCCCCTAATGAGTAGAACACAGCAGGACAATGAGTATTCATTTTTAATTTAAGCTTGTGACTGTATTGTTAGCACTCTTGACTTATCTGAACCTTCTCACTTGTTAGTGAAACAAACTTCTCAGCTGTAAGTTGCTCTACAGGGAGACCCACCTGTCACAGAGTTGAAGGTAAAAAGGAAATTGGATGCTATGCCTCAGACAGCTCATTTGTAAAACTGGACCGCAACAATGATGACAACACAGGGCTTCTGTACTTTAAAGAGTTTGATGCATGTTCAAAACCAGAACAGTACCTGACACACAATAAACATACATACAGCCAATGTTAGCTTCTCAGTACTGCCATGGACCATATCACGACCACTGAAAGTTCAGAGAAAGATCACTGGAGCTCTTTCTAGAGAAAGCACATTATACTGATGGATTATTAATAACAATGTTGCATCTTACATCGCCAACATTCAATTTTCAGTCTTAACTTCCTAAGCTTTAAATATCTCTGATCAAAATAAAAAAATGGAATGTCCTTAGACATAGTTACTCTGAGATCCCAGTGCTCTTCTGATCTTGGAACAATAAAGAAGATTTCTCAGCTATGTGAGATATAAACTACACAGACATCTTCCATTTGGTTCTTCTCATCATGAAATGATTTCTTCCCCAAGGATATTTAGTTCTTGGTTATAGAATTGTTTGCTAAAAGTGTGGAAAGGATTGGCTTGGAACACTGAGTGAAAGCTGCTTCTACCTAGCCTGGTTAACCTAGAATATTACAGAACCGCTCCTTCTATGACTTTTTGTTGGGTTGGAGGCAAGGGGTGTGTGGGAAGGAGTATGCAACATGCAAAGAGCAAGCCGAAAGGTCATTGTCACTCATCTCTCTTTTCTAGGTCACAAACCGAGGCAGATACTCTTCTATCACTACTTCTCCAAGCTCTCTTATGAGGAGGGAGTGAATGCTTGAGTGATGGTTTCCCCAGTGCATCTGGTATAGCAAAAGAAAAGCTTCAGGTAATAAGTATTTTGATTTTCAAAAATACTGCCCGAAGCAACAGATGGGATGTTAAGTACTAGCTGGATACTACTCCTGGTTTTGTAAATATGGGGCTGAACCCAGATCTCAAGAAATTCTTCCACTCCTAGAGATCCAAGAAAAACAAAGGTGGAACATCTGTTGACCAAGGCAAGGAAGCTGTCACTCAAGTGTGTCTCAATCTATTCTTTCTTGTCCGTTTTCAATTGCTTTCCAAAGTCTTGTAGTAGCTACTGTAAGACGGTTAGCCAGAGAGACGGTCTCCACAGCTGAGTTGAAATGAGGAATACCAAATTGTCTATAATATGTAAGTGCTTTATATCAATTTGCAGGATATAATTTGACTATCTTTGTTTCTAAATAATTTCAAAGAATTCCTTTTGTCTCTTTGAACTGGAGATAACATCATACTGATTTGATTTTCCTTTGAAATCAGACAATATGCCAATCCCATGTTAGCTGAGAAACCTTATAGCTGCTCCTTAACTTTCACTCTTATCTGTAAAATGAGGTAAAATGCCTACCTTGCAAGATTGCTGATAGTTGTTATGCTATGAGAAGCAAAGTTTAGTGTGGGAAGTCAGGATAGGGGTAGGGAGATTAAGAGCCCTGGCTGGCTCTGGAGGAGGTAGTTTAGAATGGGTAGTGTTATCTCTGGAGTAAAGCACTTGGCATATTCTGGGATACTGATAGATTGTAGTAAGCCTCAGCCCCAGCCCCCAGACTCTCAGCATTAACAAACAGCAAATGAATCCGGGAAGTTCGTAAGCTCCGTCAATGTATTGCTGCCTCCTCTAAGTTTCAATTTCTCAAAGCAGAAACTGATTTTTTTTCTTCAAATTACTAAATAGTTGATTCCATGAATTGTGTGCCACAGATTCTTTCCTAGATTCCTGGGATTTTTGTTAAGGAGACTCAGGGTATCATCTGGGATGAGAGGACCAAGTTCTCCATGAAAAGTTCTGTTCATTGCCCCCTACTGGGTTCATTTCTCCACTGCTTTCATTTTGAGATCCTGCTCTCATGTCTTGTCTTTGGATGTCAGTGGCAATGAGGACCACGATATATTTATTCACATCGAGTTTCTGAGGACCTCACCATCATAGGGTACTTTCCGGCCCAATTTCCAATTGCTCAGTGGCTTGTTCTGTCAGCTGGAGCAACCTGGATGTGCTGGAGAATTAACACACCTGGGAGCAGCTTTCACCCATGGGCTGACCAGAAGGACTTTATAAATAACCTGGCCTCCTTGTCTTCCTGTGGGTGGTTTTGAGAGGCATATTTGTCATTAGTCACAGAAAGATTAGGTTCTGCTCCTCATACCTATAGCTGGGTTACTAACTTAGTTTCTTCCTTTATTTCCTTCCTTTCACACGCTCTGGGATCACCTTGCAAACCCTTTCCTTGGGTCTGCTTTTTGAGAAACCACAGGGCAACCTAAGATATCTGCTCATCATCACCAGACTCTGCTGAGGACTTCACTACCACTGACTCTTTCCGTTCTCTGAGCGCTGCCTGAACATTTCTGAAAGTTTCCTTTCCCTTTGTAAATAAGAAAACCAAAGAAAGGAAAGGTTATGTATCTCACCCAAGTCTACAAAACTAGTAATTATTGGTGCTGAGATCCAAAGTGTAATGTTCTCAAACGAAGGAACTTGGAAATCTGCTGATCCAGTTAGAGAGTTTGCCCTTTGGATAAAAATCACAATGTCCTCCAAATCCCTTAGCAAAGCTATTTTTCTCTCATTAAGTCCCGAATCTTGCTTTAGTTTTAAATGTTTCAAATCCAGATGATCTTGGTTTGTCACTCAAAGGTGACCCTTTATTAGAGGTGGGAGTTTTGCTTCTTTCACTCCAATTGCATGATGGGAGCCAGAGCAGGGGCAACATGATAAGGGTGAGTGGGGAGTCCTGCTATAGTTCCTGAATAATGTTGGTTCTTCTGGTTCCTGTGCCCACAAAGCAGGGGAGCCACAGCCTTGGTTCCAATCATTGTGCTCCAAGGATCGTAACAGGTAAAGAGATGTTGGGAGGCAGGAAAAGCCTGGTTGTACATAGAAAAGGATGATTTAAATTCTGTCTTCAACACTCTGTTTTTGAAGAACCAGTGAGTGGTACATAAGAAATGGCTTGAGGTATCTGGCTTGAAGCTAGCAAGATAAATCAGAAATTAATTGGACAATAAACATGTGAACACAGTAACAATGGCTGATGAAGGGACACAAATCCAGTGTTTGGAGATGAAGTGGGTGCAGGAAGGGATCCTGAGCTGCTCATTTCTCATGTGAGGAGGAAATGAGGTCAGCAGAAGGGACAGAGAAGGAACAGCCCATTGAAGGAGGTGAACCAGGATAGTGTCAGAGAAGTTGTTTCAGAAAATACTGATTAACAAGACCAAACAACACAGTGGTGACGGAGAAAGGAACTGATGTAATGCACTTCTGACATCTCATAATATGAAGTCATAGACCATAATGCTGAGGTATAAACTAAAAGGACCCAGAAAACATGTAAAAAGGTGTGTGAGTCATATAATTTAATAAATCTATGCTTTGCTTTTGTGAAGGCTGTACTAGTATACCTAAAAATGTGACTCCACCAGTCCTCATCATTTGTGAGTATACTGTTTTGTGAGTAACAAGTATTTAAGCTAAGAGTCCTTAAGATTAACTTCAACCTGGTCTTTGTTTCTCTCTTTCCTTTTGTTATTTGTATTAGTTTTAAAAAGCAGCAAATAGCTTCTTAGGTGACAGGCTCTAGCTAACCACAGAGAGAATTTCAGCATACTTATTATGTACTTCAAAGATTTTGAGCTTAGTAAATTCACTTAACACTACAACTTTACTTAGGATGAACTGATTTTATTTGAAATTAAATATGCTCTCAAAGATCTTATGCACACAGTGATATTACCCTAAGTTCAGTTACAAAGAAACATGGAAAATAAATACTAAACAAAGAACTTGGAGACTGGTGCCCTAGTCCCAACTTTTATCAATGCAATCTAGTCTTTTATCAATGCAGTTTACCTAGCAATGGCAGAACTCATTTTTCTTTTAACTTAAAACTAATTTAGTTTGTATGGGCATACTTATGCTGTGGCATGTGTGTTAGGGAGGGTGGTTAGAGGACACCTTGCAGGAGTTGGTTATTTCCTTCCATGACATGGGTTCTGGGGATTAAATTAAGTTGTCATGCTTGGTGGCATGTACCTTTATCCACTGAGCCAACTCCACAGCTAGGGAGTTGACTTTTTATCAGGGTTCCCAAAATTAGTATTGATCCCTGATAAAGAAGTGTGTGTGTGTGTGTGTGTGTGTGTGTGTGTGTGTGTAAGTATATTCATGCAATTAGAGAAATAAAGGGAGGATAGAGTGAGTTATTGTAGGTCATATTTGTCTTTTCTCCTGTTTTAGGTTAAAACAACATACTTTTTTGTACAATGAAAACAGCCATCACCCGTGAGATTTCAGTGTGCTTAATGGCAACATAAAAAGCTTACAAACCCATGAGATACATTTTTTACTGGTCTGTAGATGCACTGGACAACAATGGTTCTGTCTGTCCAACTTCTAGGTTGTATGTATGCAGTGGATAATAATACAAAATATCTGACTCTTATTTCGAACTTAGACCAGAGCAACAGGAGCCACTCAGCAGCCCTGCAAGGCTCTCATGTAGAGTCCAGCAACATTCTGCCATGCCTGCTGGCAGTACTGGTGACATATTGAGAAGGAAATTTCAAAGCATAACTTGCATCCCAAGACACCAGCACTCTGAATACCAACAGAAAATTATGCATCCTTGTCATGCAGAGAGAAGGAAGGTTTGCTTTGTTAAATTGCGTGAGCTATTTTAAAGGAAATTCTGCCAGCTCAAATAAGTTGGAAATGAGAGCTGTTGAGAACATGGTGTAGGGACAGGTCGAACCCAGAGGTTGGCATAAAAAAACTACCCTAGGATCAGAATCAAAGTCATTTACCTACATTTTTGTCTACTGAAATGTGGGTCTTGCCCTGACACCTGAAATAGATGACATAAAACCCTACCAGTCTCCCTTCCCACTGTGTATCATCCTATTTCAGCAGTAACTGTTCAAGCTGTGGTGAGTCAGGGCGGATTGTTGATGGCAGCAGCTTTAATATATCTGTGCCACAGAGTTGTGGGAAGAATTAAAATGTATAAAGTAAAAATCAAATGCATCCAGGTTAGTGTGAGACTTACAGGATTAAGTATAGTTCCATGAGGCACTGGGGTTCCATCCCATCAAGCCCAGGGGGAAACCTGAATGGAGAAGATGGGTACTGACAATTCCACCTCCTGGAGGAAGCCATACATTTCAATATGCCATAGCAACAGAAGACATTTCTCATTAAAGGTAAAGGCATAATACAGCTCAGAAAAACCCTCCTAGAAACAAACAGAAAAAACAGTATTGATATTCACCATTAACTTGTAGTATATGAGCTCTGCCCAAGATATTTTGCTTATTGTGACTGGAACTCATTTTCAGAAGCCAGTAGTTCTTTCTATATGAGTAAAAACTCATTAAAATCAAATGCCAAGAGAACTTAAAAAAAATGCAGGAACACAGACATAGCTGAAAGGCAGGCAGTGGAAACCACAGCACAGGAGAGAGGTAGAGACAGACCTGCAAGCCATATCTCAGGATTTTTATATGGAACACACTAAAAAAGATTTTTAAAATGAATTTTTTAGTGTTTATGTTGGCGGGAGGGTATGTGCACATGAGTGTTGGTACCCACAGAGGCTGGAGGCATTGGAAGCCCTAGGCCTGTAGTTAAAGGCAGTTGTGAGGCACCTGATGTGAATGCTGGGTTGCAAACTCAGGTGATACAGCTGAACCATCTATCCAGCCCCTATAGTGAGCACTTGCACGTGGTGCTGCACAGCATTTTATAACCACCAAGTCATTTAATTCTGCTTACAGGAACCCCAAGAAGTAGGTATATTCACCCCCATTTCCCAGAAGATGAAGCAGATCCTAAGAATTCAAATCTCTCTGCTCAGTCATTCAATCCTTAAATGGCACAGTTTAACTTGGGCCTCAAACCCTCATCTTATCAACGTCAATGTGGATATAATGCATAACAGCTTGAGTTCTTGTTAAATTCAGGCTGACCCAGAAGCAAATGTATACAAACCTTGATGGTGATAGCAGCTTCAACTGTTGCTTTAGCAACTTGTCATAGCTGGAGGTTCCTGAGGGTAAAGAAGTTCTATGGATGGCGCACGGAGAAAGCCTTTGTAGGCATGCTCAGCTCACTTCCATCTCTGCTGTGAACACAGGGTGTCCCAGAGAACAGAGTCCTTTCTTTGATTGTCTTAGGAGTGTTGCACCAGAATGGTATATTAACTCTGACCTTATAATGTAGTCCTTCAATCTTAAGATATTGCAAAAGAAAAAGAAGCAGGGGGAAGGGGAGAGGAAGAAGACAGAGAAAGAAAAGGGGGGAATTCCATGTGTTCAGCTTCAGGCAGATATGTGTGATTGTGGATCCTTGCCTGTGTTAAGCATGTAGGTATCTGTAGCTTTTCTGAGAGAGAAAGAGTTATCACTAGAAGAAGAAATGCATTTTTCACACACCTATCCCCTTCCAAAGAAGTGAATCTTGCAGTTGCTCCTGAAGTCAGTAGAGCAAAGATAGACACCAACTTGGCTGTTTATTGTAGATGTTCTAGAAATGAATAATAATCACTTCCAAACATTAAAAGACGTTGGTAAAATGTGTTTCCCATCCTTCCTATTGATATCAAAAGTGGTGTGCTTTCCTGTTACTTTTGCTCATGAGTTACAGGTGGCTGAACTAGTTACTTGTCTCATTGCCGTGACAAATGCCTGGCAGAGCAGTGTCAAGAAGACAGAGTTCATTTTGTCTCCCAGTTTGAGGGCGCTGTCTATCACAGTGGGGTGGGGGAGACGTGGCGGAAACTTGAGGTTCCTGTTCATATTGTATGCACAGACAAGACAGACAGAGAGGTGCACATGTGTACACACACACACACTCACACTTGGGGTGGTGGCAGGGGAAACTCATGCTCAGTTCACTTTCTCCTTTTGTTTAGTCTGCCCCCAGACCATGCTATAGTGGTACCTGAATTCAGGGCAGGTCTTTCCTCCTCTGTTAAACCTTTCTGGAAACTCCCTCATAGACAGACCCAGAAGAATGTTTTCCTGTAGGTTCTAAATCCAGTTACGTGCACAATGGAAATCCACCACCACAGTAGAAATACCTTTTGTCCTATCACATGTAGAAGAGATTCATGACTTAAATACCCAAGTGAAAAACACAGAAAGTTTTCTTTTCCCTTGGCTGATGGAAAAATAAATATTCAGTCAATATATGGATAGGATTAATCTATATGATGACATATTAAAAATAACAGTGCTAGCAGAGTCAGCTTCCTCAACTCTACAGTTCTTGAAATTATTGCCTTTATCCTTTCTCTAAGTGGAACCTGAGTCAGTACAGATCAAAGCATGAGCGTAATTAGCTCAAGAAATGCACTTCAGCAAATAGATGATGTCTAAAGTTAGGGGATGTTTCTAGTGTGATCTCTGTTACTGTGATAAACATCATGACCAAAAGCAACTTGGGGAGGAAAAGCTTAATTTTAGCTTGTAGGTTACAGTCCATCATTGGTGAGAGCCAACTGTGCTGGCTAGTTTTATGTCAACTTGACACAAGATAGAGTCATAGGAGAGGAGAGAGCCTCACTTGAGAAAATGACTCCATAAGAGTAGGCTGCAGGCAAGCCTACAGGGCATTTTCTTAATTAGTGATTAGAGGGGAAAGGCCCATTGTGGGTGGGGCCACCCCTACTCTGGTGGTCCTGGGTTTGGCAAGAGAGCAGGCTGAGGGAGCCATGGGCAAGTAAGCAGCTCCCCTCCAAGGCCTCTGTAACAGCTCTGGCCTCCAGGTTCCTGCTCTGTTTGAGTTCCTGTGGCGACTTTCTTCAGTGATGAACAGTGATGTGGAAGCTTAAGCCAAATAAACCCTTTCTTCCCCAAGTTGTTTTTGGTCATGGTGCTTCATCACAGCAATAGTAACCCTAATTAGACACCAATGTAGGAACTTGATGCAGAAACCATGGAGAAATGATGCTTACTGACTTATTTACCTAGCTTTCTTATACAAGGACCACACACTCAAAGGTGATCTCTCCCACAGAGGACTGGGCTGTCCTCCATTAATTAGCAATCAAGAAAATGTTCCCACAGATTTGGCCACAGGCCAGCCTGAAGGAGGCAATTCCTCAACTGAGGATCCCTCCACCCAGGTACGTCAAGTTGACAACCAAGATTAGTCAACACAGCAGGTGATGCTGAAATGGCATTGAAGGGAAGTTTAATGTTATATTCAGTTTACTATAAGTCCATGTGGGCAAAGAAAAAAAGTCAAATATGGCCTCATAGCTCCTAGGTCCTCAAGAATCATTTCGTTGCTGTATTTAATGCTGTCTTCCTTCTTGCTAAATGAACAAAGATTTATGAGGTTTGGGGACAAAGTGAAGGGGCCAGGTCCTTAACTCACGAATAGAGTGAAACTAAGCAGCCTTTCTGGGATTGAATACACAACTGTGGCCCCATTAACACTATAACACTATACATATAACTGGCCACCATGAATAACAATGCATAGAAAACGAGGTGCTTATTTACATGGCAGGGGCCATTTTTCACGAGTATGCTAAAGCTTTGTTTATCTAATTGATAAAACACACCTGAGAGTCCCTTTTGCGTGACAAGTAAGCAGGATTAAATAATTACAGAAACATAGTGTTAGTGATATTTTCAGAGCCTAGCAAACTGTGTGTGTAAATGCACAACGTGCTGAAAGGACTAAAAGTGAAAATTGTCTCTGTCCCCATAGGCTGTCCCCCAGCTGCAATGGTGTCAGTTGCACAGTCCCCCTCCATGCAAATGCCCCTGGCTTCCTTGCTGACTTTTTCAACAATTCAAGCATCCCAAGAACATTTTATTGTTCTGCGGGTTCTGCTGAAGATCTAACTGTGGCTGATAGCTTTCCTGAGGATTTAGAAATCCAAGAGGCCTTCTGCCGTTCAGAATGTACTCTTGTTCCCAATGATGGAAATAAGAAGAATCTTTATCCAAAGATAGGTCATAGAGGTAAGCATGGCCAGGTGGCTCCCAAAATGTAAAACACCACAATGTATAGATGGCATGATTTGTCCCAGGCAGGCTTTAGAGAAGTTGCTAGGTTTAAACCCAGAGTTGCCACTTGCCACTTGCCTACATCTCTCAAGGCTCTTTCTTTTAAACATTTCTTTTGCCAGGAAACGCCTTGATCAGCATTCAGAAGGGGCATCCTGCACCTTGAGTCTTCAGAGGACCAATATGACTGCTCCTAAATCCTAAAAAAAAAAAAAAAAAAAAAAACCTACCCAAGGCTGGGTGAGTGTTAGCCTTCTAGGACTTGTTGTATGTACTCCCTCTCCTTTGCTCTCCTCAGAGTCCACAGGGCTGGGAGTCTAAAGTGAAGAGTAAGGGTAAGGAGGCACACAAAGGAATGACTCTGATGTCATCTAACTTCCAAATTGAGGACAGAATGGGAGCCCCCTGAAGCGCCCTGTGGCTACTGCATCTTTATTCAGTGGAGGTGCAGTGTGTCCTTATCAGATTTGTGTGTGTGTGTGTGTGTGTGTGTGTGTGTGTGTGTGTGTTTAAAAACATTTATTGAGTTTGTTAGTCGACAATTTCACACATATGTAATGTGCATTCTGATAACTATACTCCCTCCTTTGTGCGTTCTGACTATTGTACTCTCTCCTTATCAAATTTTAAAAAGAGTGAAGGGGTTCTCTAAAGGTGCAAGATGAGCTACCCAGGGAGTTACAAACTTTGTTATGAATGAACAGTCACAGCACCCTTCTCTCCTTGCTGTATGAAAAACCAAGGCACACACAAACTGAGTCTTCCACGCGTGGTGATGGGTCAACGCCATGAGATGGGCATTCCAACGCAAATAGGAAATTTCTCTCTCTCTCTCTCTCTCTCTCTCTCTCTCTCTCTCTCTCTCTCTCTCTCTCTCTCTCTCACACACACACACACACACACACACACACACACACACACACGCAAAGTGGACAAATCTAGAGGGCTGGTGCCCAATTTGGGGGCACCGAATCTAAGCAACTGGCCTTTGTGTAAGAGCCATCTTCCCGTCGCCGCGGGGCGCGCGTCTCCACCAAATGTGCGGTGCGGTGCGGTGCGGGGGAGGCTCCACGGCGCCGGCCCGGGTCCCCCGCTCTGCCCCACACCCGCCTGTCGCGCGCCGCGCTGCGCTGTCCGCGGAGTCCGCGGCTGCCGCGCACTTGGCTGGGGCGAGAGGAGAGAGGGGTGGGCGGGCTGCTCGCCTGGCATTGGCGCTCTGCAGTGCAGTCAAGTGTTAGCCCAGCTCCCTATATGGTCGGGGATTAGCCGAGGCTGAGCGAGGAGCGGGAGGAGGAGGACGAGGAGGAGGAGAAAGAGCAACGGCAGAGCGGCAGTCAGCGCACGCCGCTGCCTGGGGGAAACAGAGGCGCCCGAAGCTGGGGCGCCGCCGCTCACGCCCCGGGAGCCATGGCCGAAACCGGAGAAGGAGGCGAGGATGAGATCCAGTTCCTGCGGACTGTGAGTCTCCGCGGTCGGGCGAGGCGGCGGGCAGGTGGGGAGGAGCGCGGCGCGGCGAGGAGGGGCTGCGCTGCGCCGCGGTGCGGGGCGCGTTCTCCGCACTCGCGGGCTGCAGAGGCGGACCTGCCACCTACCCTCCGGGCGGCGAGGGGCTGCGTGGGAAGCGGCACCTTCTCCAGCCTTTCCCCTCTTTTGGTGCCGTCACCTCTCACTCTCAGCTCTCCCACCCGGGACAGCTCGCTCTTGGGGCAACTCGCTACTTGGTCTGAAACCTTTGATGTCCAAACTTCAAGCTGGGCTTAGCTCGTGATTGCTCAGACCCACAAGATCAGAGGTGCTCTACGATCGAACGGCCTCCTGTCACCTCCACACTTCTTCCGCTCCCTTTCCTCATTCGAGCTGTTCTCGGGCTCTAGGGGACCACCAAGAAAAGAGCCAGTGGGGCAGGGGTGAGAGTGGGGAGCTCGGTCCAGAAATCGATGCCTGCTCTTGGTGGCAGTACTGGGACCGCTTAGAAGGGAATTCACCCAGTGCTGTCCATCTCCTCTTTCTTTACATCTCTATCTAGCAACTGCTGTTAATCCTTACTTGACTCACCGGCGGGTATGTGAGAGCTACTGCTTCTGTTCCAGGCTCCCAAGAACCCTGCAGAATAGGGAAATCCCGGTCTGTGGCTCCGCGTCATCAGGTCCCCTTCCTGGCACTGGAGGGCAATGCTCCATCCCAGATTTGGGAGCGGGGGCGAAGTCCCATTGCAGCTATGTCAGCCTTCTCCTTGAGGAGTTAACACTTCAAGGTGGACCACCACCTTGGAGGATGAGGAGCACCTGGTTGCTACTTAGAGCTGATTTCAGCCACGTGACCTTGAGCAGCTCACATAATTCTCTCTACCCAGCCTCAGTTTCCTCTTGTGTAAAATGGAAGAAAATGTAACTAGCATTTTCTGGCAGATAAGAATTAAACGAGATTGTGAATGTCATAATATTTTTAAACAGCAGAATGCTTTGTAGGTGCTAAGTGATTTTATGCGAGCTATCTAGGTCTGGAGAATTAGAATGAAATTCTTGTCTCGCAGTGTCTTCTTTGTGATCACCCTGCTTCTTTCTGACCTGGTCACAGTGGATGACAACTTCTCTTATGTCCATCTTTTGGAACATTCCCTCCCTCTTTGAAGAGCTTCCTTATTTTCAGCACCCCACTCTGTTGTCTGTTTTTTTCAAACATGGTTTCTTGGCCAAGGCTCAGTCTTGGGTCTTGTTTGGGGGATTGGGAAGGACCCACCATCCTCCTAATACTTCTGAAAGCCAGAAGCTCTACCACGTCCTCCTGGTTCATCTTTACACTACACAGAACGCCTGGCAAGCTATCTGTTCTTCCCAGAGCCCTGCGGGGCCCTTCTGCTTTCCCTCCAACAGGTGTCCTCAGTATTGAATGGCTGACAGAGCAGGTGTTTCTAGTTTTGTGCCCTCCTCAGTCCATGTTGTTGTCGTTATTAGTCATTATTGTTATTAGAAAAGTCTAGGCACTGATAATTGAGGAAATTCCCCTTGGAAAGATTGTGGCAACTTGAAGATGTGACTCAAGGAGTTAGGTTAGGGACCCGAGACTTTCTTCAGGTCTTTATCTAAGCTGCTTTTCTTGAATTCTGTGGCCATCTTCCCCTCAGTGCTGGGCAATGGTGCTGTATTAGAGAACACCTGTAGCCAAGACTTAGCGTAGCAGTGGTTCTTAAGCTTTGTGTCATCAGCTTCCTGGAGATCAGAGTAGGTGGACCCCTTTTAAAGCCATCTAGAAAGCTTGTGAGGTTCAGGCACCCTGATAAAGAGCCCTGTTGCAGAGTGCTTAGTATATGCACAGCTTAGAGGGAGAGCCGAGGTCACCGTGGGGGTGAATGACTCTAAATGTGACAAAATCAATACTTTCTTCACTGTCATCATATGAAGTATGGTTTTGGGTGTGTTCTTAGTTCTTCGTCCCACAGAGCAGCTTACGATTCTCATCTTATTTTTTCTTGGAACAGAGGAAGGTACAGGAAATCAAATGACTTGGCTGTGACTGCCCAGCAAGTTACTGGTAATTGTCATTATGTAATTTTAAGTTTAACTCCCAATGGGGCTGTGAGGCTTGCTCCAGAGGTTAGAATATGAGGAGACCACGCAGATGAAAACCTGCAGCTCTCTGAATTTGATTCTGTCCCTCATTGTAGTTAGAGTTTTCCTGCCTGGCCCAGTCAGGACAAATCTCTCTTACCCGCCAGTCCCATAGTCGCTCAGACCCAACCAAGAAAGCACATAGAAACTTACATTGTTTACAAACTGTATGGCTGTGGCAGGCTGCTTGTTATCTACTTCTTCTCTCTTAAATTAACCCATTTCTGCTTATCTATACTTTGCCACATGGCTTGTGGCTTACCAGTGTCTTTACATGTTGCTTCTCATGGCGGCGGCTGGCAGTGTCTCTCCCTAGCCTTCTACTTCCCAGAATCCTCTCCTCTCTTGTCCCGTCTATACTTTCTGCCTAGCCACTGGCCAAACAGCATTTTATTTGTACAGAGCGATATCCACAGTACTTCCCCTTTTCTTTTTTTTTTTTAAGGAAGGTTTTAACTTTTACATAGTAAAATTACATATAACAAAACAATTATCAAGCAAGAATTATAGTTACATTATTAAAGAAGATATTCTATCTTATATTGGTGAGCCTAAGGTTTTATATCTAACTTATCTTGTATCATAACTGAGCAAAATTATAACTATCTAGTCTTTAACCACATCAAAGACCTCAGAAGGATATAATATTACCTGAGAACCAGGAGAAGGATGCAAGCATTTTTCGGGAGTCTTGCAAGGGTAGACAGAGACAGCTGGCAGCCTGGACAGTCACCTAAGGTTTCTCCACAGTGTTGGGGCATCATCTTCAGCCTACAGGCTTAGCGTGTCTGACAGACTCTTTTGTGAACTAAGATGTATACAAGGTCAACAGTTTGACCTCACTTTTGGTGAGAGCAGTCCATGTACCAGAAACACCTGAATTCCATTAGTGTCATGACATGATTCAGGATTTTAAATTCTGGAAATTATTGATGTCTTTTCAATTCAGCTGTCCATTTTTCTTGGCTGTGTATATGTGGCTTCATCTTGGCATCCTGTTCTTCTCCACATCTCTCTATTAAACGCCAGTCTACTATTGAGAGAGGTGAGCTTAGTTATTCTTCAAGAATAACTGTTTCATCTGCTGTACCATTGCATATCAGAAGCCATTGGCCCACTCCCTGTTCAGCTGCCTTCGAAGAAAAGGGCACGGTACCTTTTACAGATTGCAAAGGTCACTCACTTCAGGGATGGTGCCATATTGTCCTGGCTTCAGAAGATGCCTTTTGTTAAAGCCACAACCACACTTGTTTTGGCAAGAATTGGTAGTCCTTGGTTTCATGTCCTGTCTGTCCTGTTTGTCAGCAGTTGATTCGAGGATACTTTGTTGTCCAGTGGCTGACTTTTGTCACAATGAAAGTTAGCTCCATATGCAGTTTCTTCAATGCCCATATTTTCTCTGAAGTAGATTGGTACTGCCAGGAGCCGTCATGTCTCATAGTCATAGCAAAAAAGAAAAATTCTTAAGTTATTAAAACATTTTAAATGACATATTCTGTAGATCTCTGAAGGGTTTGAAGATTACCCGTCTATCTGAAATATCTCTGTGTATACCTAGAAGACTTAACTAACATGGCTATGAGTATGATTATCATAGATGACCAGTTATTAATCTATTTTTAATTATCCATTACAATTTAAATGAGCTATACAAACATAATACCTTAAACATGATTAGAAATATACACACAGTATAACAAAATTAACTTTAAGTTTGTATCAATAGACTAAAATCTATACCAATGTAAAACATTTTAAACAAGTTGTTGCTCTTTAGAAGTAAGTTCCTTAATCTATCCTTTCATCCTATTATATCTGTATCATATCCCCTTTTCTTCTTTAGAAAGAGATCACATTTATAATCAACCTGCTTTAAAGAAAAATATTGGTTTTTCTCTGTCCCACACCAGAGGGCTCTTCTGATTTGGGACACAAGAATCTCTTAACCCTTTCTTTTAGCAATATGTCTGGGTTTAGAGAAG
The DNA here is from genome assembly GCF_903995425.1 of Onychomys torridus. NCBI lineage: Eukaryota > Metazoa > Chordata > Mammalia > Rodentia > Cricetidae > Onychomys > Onychomys torridus. The sequence goes on along the minus strand of NC_050446.1, from coordinate 87,442,294 downwards.
GAGTGAGCCAATTCCATCTCCAAAGCCAACTTGATAATTTTGGGAATGTGGGCGTAGTTTCTCTTACTACTTCCTGCTGGAGGGGGGCGCTGTATCTTATGGGGACATAAAGAAAATTTTAGGATTATGAAGTAGTCCATGAGGGTAAACCTCTGAGCCAGTTGCCTTAAAACCATTCTGGATGTTGGATCATCTGGGCCATGGTGTCATCTGAGACCTTTCAGGTGGTCTTGGCTGATCAAACCTGATGTATCTTAATCTGGAACAAATCCACAGCCTCTGGCTTTCTGTGGAAACAAAAGCAGAGACTCTTCCAAAGCAACATATCCTTATATCCAACTTTTGAAGTCAAGGTACCATTAAAATTTACATACTTGTTTAACTCAACAGCTTTTACGAACAAATCTTTTTCTGCAGTTAAAAATCCCAAAGACAACATAAACCAGATTCTCTGTGTAATATCCATCTTTGTAAGACTGAAACGCTGCTGTGGCTGCTGGCTCCGCCCACCTCAGCTTTCCAACATGGCGGTGATAGTTTACCACCAGCTCTGGGTCTGGAGCCATGTGTACCATCAACTATCAGAAGCAGTTCTATTAAAGCAGCGCATAGCCCAGAAACTTTTTTTTTTTTTAACTAGCAAAGGCTAAATCCACCATGCAGCAGAGTAAAGTGCTGCTTGTAGACTCCTCATTCCCGCCACACTGCAGGTCAGACGCACATGCCAGAAACCCGCCATAGTAGCTCAAACCGGCAGGCTGCCGCTAACTTGAGAAAGACAACTAGGAAGCTGTTTTTAGCTCCGTCTTAGAATCTTTTTTCTCAGGTTTTAGGTGGAAACTCTTGCCAATACGTTGGGCGCCATTTGTAGTTAGAGTTTTCCTGCCTGGCCCAGTCAGGACAAATCTCTCTTACCCGCCAGTCCCATAGTCGCTCAGACCCAACCAAGAAAGCACATAGAAACTTACATTGTTTACAAACTGTATGGCTGTGGCAGGCTGCTTGTTATCTACTTCTTCTCTCTTAAATTAACCCATTTCTGCTTATCTATACTTTGCCACATGGCTTGTGGCTTACCAGTGTCTTTACATGTTGCTTCTCATGGCGGCGGCTGGCAGTGTCTCTCCCTAGCCTTCTACTTCCCAGAATCCTCTCCTCTCTTGTCCCGTCTATACTTTCTGCCTAGCCACTGGCCAAACAGCATTTTATTTGTACAGAGCGATATCCACAGCACCTCATTAGCCATGACTTAGATGAAACAGTTTATAGGAACTTGGGAATCATAAGCTTGATCTCTACACAAAAATTTGGTATTATCTTTCTGTGTTTCAGAGAGACAAGAATTTCTATGCTATTCTAGCAGGGTCATGATTTCACCTGAGAAAATACCTGTGCTGTACATAGTGTTTCACTTAGAACTCACTTCTACATTGGTATTTTTTTTTTCTTTCTCATGAACAGAATCTTCTAAAGCATATTGGCCATGTGTCAGTCACCTTAATATTGTTTTCAGCCAGAGGTGATCATTTGATAATGGAACAGAATCATCCTTTTACAGCTGTGAACTTTAAAGGAATGCCATCTCAGAGAGCGGAGGCTTTTAAATCTACTTTAAAAACAAACTGTAGAGTAGCATTGTGCCATGGATCTTAATCAAATTGTGGGTCATTATGATGTCATGTGGAATATACTAGTGCCCAACAGTGAAAGTAGCTGGAATCAGTGGTCGTATGAAATGAGCTAGAAGGCAGCCTAGGTGTGCCTTTAGATACTTATGAATTGGTGTTCTATATTCTGGCACATATGAAACCCACTGTTTCCTAAGCAAGCACAGGTCTACAAAGGGGTTTAGAAATGAAATTTAATGTCCTTGTACCCAAACCTTAAGAAGGTGTGATGAAAGTTCATAAAGTCTAGACTCACTGGAAGCCATGTCTATTATTTAGAGAAGCAGACAGAAGAATCGTCTTATCTTTAAGGCTAGATTTTTCTCTCCATTGCTGTTGGCAGTGGCGTCTTCCTCCCTTCCAATTTCTTGCTGACGTAGCCAGTGTTGCTGACGTGGCTCTGGAGCTGCTCGGAAGCAGATAAACCTGCCAGCCACTGATACAAAAACAAGAAGTTATGGGAAGAAGAGTGACAGTTACCCTGTCTTCAAACAGTTGGCAGAGTGGCTGGCAAAGAGAGTGCCAGGGAGATGCTGTTTCCCCCTGGACTAGAGTAGTCATTTAAAACTACGACTAAGCTCTGAGCCTTCGCCTACTGTTTTTCAGATGCCATGCACCTCTCCTTGTTAATTTCATTTTATCATACAGGGAATTAAAACAGAACTTGGGGTGAGGTAGGCATCCATTCCTATTAAAGATTGGTCACAGTCTGCCAAGCTGAGCCCCATCTGTAGAAAACTGTTCTCCTTTGCCCCTGAACTACACTTGAACAAGGAAAGGTATTTGGTCTGAAATTCAAGGACTGCTCTGGTTCTACCATGGTGCCTCAGACAGATCCTTGCATTAGACTTTTACCCCTGATGTGAGTTCTTCTGCCCCTCTGGAACTCGTGGCCCCTGGCTGGAATGCTGATGAACATTTACCTGGTGGCTCATGGGTTCTAGCTTGCTTTCTTGTAGGCATTGTGTGCTTACTTACCAGCTTGTAAAGTCAGATACTTTTGCTCCGTATGCCAAATAGGAAAGATGTGAAAAACATCCTCCTGGTGTAAGAGAGAAGAGTGGAGGTAGTGAAAGAAGACAGACCCTAGACACGCAGGTGTGGACTGCTGCAGGCTGGACCAGAGGCTCTACTGCTGGATGAGTGTGGATATTAAAACTGGCCTCCCAAGGTCACTGCAGGGCTTCCCATCTTCACAGTCTCTTTCTTGACAGCCTCTCAGAATTGGTTTGATTTTTGTACCAGTGGACCAGTGTATCCTCTTCTTCTCAGTGAAATGCCCCTACTGGGTGTGAGAAGGAAGCAAGATCCTTTCTCCCAAGTAATCAAGTTGAGCTGGGAAAACTGTTTGGTGTTTTTGTTTTTGTTTTTCCATTAGAGTGTTGTGGCTCTTATCTTGCTGCGGCCTAAATGCTCATGACCAGGCTTGACCAGAGTTTTTAGCTTCTGAGCTTTAGAAAAAGAACGGACAGTGGCTGCAAGCTTGGGAGTGTTTAGCCCACTACAAAGGGTGAGACCAAGCAGCCAGCCTGCATTGAGGGATGCATGAGCAATGCTTTTGCTTACTCTTTTATGAAGGTATTAAGGAAAGATGAGGACACTTAAGGGAAATTGTTCTTTTCTGATGAAATTTTAAGTTTAGTTTCTAACCTTCATTTAATGTACACTAAGTATGTTTCTTCAGCTCTTTGGGGCTGATCCGAAGTGGGGGAAATGTTGAATTGGAAATGGGTGGGGAGAATTTACCTGGAGAGTAAAATACTCTAATGCTTATTTTTGAAAAGTTTGCTTTTGAATTGGTTTATATCCATATTTGCCTCTTTGATTGTTTTATGATTATTTATTTTACTTTATCCCTCGACTTTCCCTTTGTATTGCTACTTAAAGAATTTTATGTTTAAATCCACTGACCCCATGATTTTGATTGACCTGCACCCTATTTATCCTTTTCAGCAATCTTACTTCTCTGTGTAAGTTGAGGAGGCCCCTGTCTTCAGAATGCTCTATTGTAGCTCCATTTCCTCAGTTCCATCAGAATAAACCCTTCTAAATTAGCTCTATTCATAAAGATACCCTCAATATAAGATTTATCCAGTAGGAGTAGAAGGCTGTAATAAAAATATTGAACTTAGAGGAATTCTTATTTCTTATATTAGCTCATTTGTGACCTTGAATGAGTCATTTAAGAAAACTGAGATGTTTTGTTTGTTTGTTTCACACTCTGTATAGAGAATATGCCTTACTAGAGAGTCATGAAAGGCAACAGTAATTCCAAAAATACTCCCAACGACAAAAGCAGGCACATTTCATAGGGCACTGTCATTGTGTCTGTCCTACAACAGGAAATCAATCCTGCTTGTGATTGGCTCTTGATGGAAAAGTACCGGAGTGGTTCCCCATCTCTCCAATGTGTTCCGTGTCTTCAATCCATCCAGATTGGATGCTGCTCTGGTGCTTTTAACTATAACAAACCTCAACTTCTTTCAAGCTATTTCTTTAGAGGATATGAAACGCAAATTATAACACATATAGCCAGGTAGGCTCCTGGGAGTCCGGCTGCCTAACCGGACACTCAGGTGCTTATTGTCATCTCAGAACATCACCAAAGCTGCTGGTGTCACTTACTATTGAACCCCACAGCTGCCTTTCCCATCTCCCTCCACTCGCTTTCAAAGCTCATTATTCCTTTCTCTACAAGATTTGCTTTCCTTTAAAGCACTATAGCTCTCCCACCCAGAGGTTTTGCTGTTTATCTTATCTGGTATCTGCTTAAGAAGTAGGGTCCTTTGCAAAAAGTCATTTTGAAACCAACTGGAAACAGATGCCATTGTAATGGAGACTCCTGCCCAGCCAGGGCTAAGACTGTTTGGGTGATCATTCTCCCCAGGGGGCCGTGGTGGTCTTGCAGGTCTAAGATTGATGTCCTCACAGACATCCTCTTGTTTGGGGTATTTTAGGGACATCCTTCCAGCCACTGCAGTTTGCCTTGGTTCAGTGAGTTTTGCCCTCACAGCACCTCTCCAGTTCAGAAAGAGGGAAGAAAAAGTGCTGGCACCTTACCCCGGATCCCGCTACAGTGAAGAGCCAGCTGAGGTGCCAAGTTTTGTTTTGTTTTTTTCTTCTTCCTTATGTCATTCTTGATTCTGGGTTGTTAGAAAACAAAACTCAGTTTGGTCTGAGACTGGTGATGTAGTATTTCAAAGAGCCACACCCTTCCCCTCACACACATTCCTTCCTTTCTGTAGCTCAGGGCACCATTCCCTCCCCCTTTTCCTTTTCCTGTATACTTAGACAGTGAATCCTCCATTGGTTTATGGTGATCATTGTCTTGGCATGTCTCCTTGGGGTTAACTATTATTTCATTCAATGCCCTAGAAAAAGAAAAGGAAAACATTCCATCTTAAAATCAGATTACAACGGTAGTCAGAAACTACACTTTTCCCTGGGTGATAGCTTCTGGCTTCTGCTTGGTTTAAAGTATAAAGGAGACAAGAAGGAACTCTGGAGGCAGAGCTACAGCTGGCAGTACTCTTTATCAACACATTTCCTACTGACTCAGTTTGTGTTATAGGAAGCAGCCAGGGTAGTGAGCAAGGCAGGGCAGCTGGAATGAAAATGTGGGAATGAAAGTGTAGGCGGATCTTGGTGACCACATGACCCATGTACAAGATACCTTTCTCCTTTGTCTGCCTTTGGGGGCAAAGTATTGTCTCAAGGTATTTCTTCTACCCAGAAAACTGAATTATGAAATTGTTAGTTCAGCAGGTACCGCTAATGATTAGCATCATTAACAGCCAAACAAAGCAAGTTCCCAAAGAAGTAGGCGTTGCACTGGAGAAAGAGAACATGCAGAAGCACTGCTGAGGGGGCCAGTGTGGGTGGGAACAGCACTGGCTCCCGCAGAACCCTTAGTGTGATCTGCAGAGTCAAGGTACAGGAATCTGGGCCACATGCTTTTGGTTGAGTAGACAGTAGAGATTTCGTATTTATTTCAACCTTTGAGCCGATTATGAAGGGTGAGTAAGAGCTGTCCAGCCTGACTCAGGCATTAGGAAGACCAATCTTTATAGTCATGATTGAACCTAATATATAACATACATTTAAAAAAAAAAAAGCTACTTGTTCTTTGGGGGCCTGCCACCCAGCTCTAAAATAAATACACAGAGGCTTAATTTTCCTTACGAATGCCTGGCCTTAGCTTGGCTTATTTTTAGACAACTTTTCTTAAGTTATCCCATCTACCTTTTGCTTCTGGGCTTTTTACCTTTCTCTATTCTATATACCTTTCTTTACTCCTTACTCTGTAGTTGGCTGTGTGGCTAGCCCCTGGTGTCCTCCTTGCCTTCACCTTCTCTTTCTTCCCCCTCTTCTCTTCTTCTCCTTCTATTTATTATCTTTGCCTAGCATCCCTGCCTATCCCTCTCCTGCCTAGGTATTGACTGTTCAACTTTTTATTAGAAAAATCAAGTGTTTTAGGCAGCTTCACAGAGTTAAACAAATGCAACACATCTTTGCATCATTAAACAAATATTCCACAGCATAAGGAAATGTAACACATCTTAAACTGATTCCACAAAAATATATGTTATCAAAAATGATTCAGGATCAAAGATAACAATATGAGAAAGAAAGTCTCACTTTTTCTAAGATGATGTGGCTTTACATCAAAGTGAGAGCTAAGCTTGCATCTCTCCTGAGGCATGGGAGTGTCCAAACGATAAATCCATCGTCAGTTATATCCATTGAGGTATACTTGTTGTAATCCTAAGCACATGCTCCAGACTCTACCAAACCAACCACAGAGCAGTCTTATAGTAAACAAGGAGTGTGTTGAAGGGAGACACAGAAACAAACAAACAAACAAACAAACAAACAACAACAACAACAACAACAAAAATACTTCTTCCTGGAAGATGGTCATGGCTACCCCACCAATGATGAGGCCTGCTGTTCCTTCTCTAACAGTTTTACAGTTGACCTCTCTAATGAACCTAAGTATAGAGAGCTCATCAATGGGACCACAGGAAGAAGTGGAAATTCTCAATAGCACATACATGTTCATGTTGTAAAATATATTGATTTGAACTCCCACACTGTGATATAGTAAAGATCCAGGCTGTACATAACAGTAGGACAGTAAGAGAGATCTAGCTGTTGACTACCACACTGACCCAGAAACAAAATCTAAGAGATTGGATGGAAATAAGATAACTGTCTTAGAAAAGTTTGAGCCTCTCATTGCAGGCACTCAGGACACAAGACTGTGGTTCCCCCTTCCATCTATGCTGGCGATTCCTAAAATAAACAACATTAAGGCTTTAAACAAATATAATTTCTTTACAAGAGTGAAGCATGAAAAACACAACAAAGAACATAGGGGTCAAATGAATAAAGTCAGAGCCTTAGTACTTGGTATACTCTACAGTATTTCTTTTGTTGGATACCTGAAGGGCTGAAGGGTTGCCTGCTCTTTTGAGGCTTTTAGTTTATTCATTATAATGGCATGTTAGTTATTATTACTTCTCAGGGATACTTTGGGGGACTCTGAAACTGCTCTAGAACCCCTACACACACACACACACACACACACACACACACACACACACACAGACACAGACACAGACAGACAGAGACAGACAGAGACACAGACACAGATACACAGAGTGAAAGATTTAGAATAGCACTTATCTGATTGTCTGGAAGACATTTACCTTTGTAGAGCATTAGCTATATACATTGTGAAATCCAGAAACACAGGAATTTTAATTTAGTCTAGTCAGTTCCTTAGCACCTAGGCACTAGAGGAACCACAAGTTTAAACAACATTGGGGAAATCAAACAAATAGCTAAATGTGTAGATCAGCTTTATTTGCAAAGAAAGGCTGGCCTGCTACACACATTCAAACAAACAAAATTCTTAATGCTACCAGTCAAGCAAAACACATCTGCAGCAGAGTTCAGAACTGCCTGCCAATTTGCAGCTGTGGATGAAGCCTCAGAATCTGTTGGAATGAATGCATGCTGCAGAACACATGAATATTTTTATATGAGTAGGATTGGGCTCACAGCACATATCAAGATCCTTGGATAAAGCGTTAATATAAAAGATGATGTATCATTTATCACAGTAGAAGAAAGATTGGCAGGCAGACAGATTAATGGGTTTAAGAAGTGATAGATGTTATCATCAACAATGAAGGCAGTATTTTCTAGCTTTTGAAAACCCCTTAAAATGGTTTTAAAGATAGACATAATAAAATTTTAAGTAAGCAAGCTATCTAGTCAACATTTATTGACCAACTACTGAATAAGTAGTTGGAGTTACCTCATCCTGAATAAGTCCTTGGAGTTTCGTCTATGAACAAGAAGACATTGTAATGGTGAAAGACTGAGAGAATCAAGTTAATAGGTATCTTACCTGTGTCTTGAATTAGCAAGGATATCAGTTACTTCTAATTATAACTTTTTGCATGTTTTTATGGTGAAAATGTTTTCTGGTTAATGTGTAGGACCTTGGGAGGTTTAATTCTGTACCAATCTCCTTGTGTGTTAAATAAGGGTACTAACAGTGCCTGTCTCAAAGGGTTGTTGTGAAGATTAAATGTGCGAATCTATGTAAGGTGCTTAGAGCAGCACCCAACCACAATAAGTCCTCAGTAAATATTAGCTATTAATATTGTCTCAACAAACAGTGCAAACATTGACATTAGTCACATTAGCTCTTCAAATGTCACTACACAGTACAAAGAGACAATCCCCTATGGTTAGTTCATGGTCTTGATTCCCAACTTTCTTTTAACTATAAAAGCAGGCCTGAAAAATGGAAATGAGCGGCAGTGCCTGGGCCCTCAGAAGTAGAGGTTGTCTAGTTAGTGCTTGAAGGTCTTCTTTGCAAATTGTCCTGATGCAAAAGCCAGTGATTTCTCCCACCAGCACTTTTCACTCATGTCAGAAAATAGGCAACATAATTTGGAGAATTCTCAACCACGAAAATCTCATTGTGTTGATGGGGGAGTTATTTTATCCTTGTTCAACCTATGCTTTAATGAAGAAATTTGTGTCTCCCTGGAAATTCACTGTCTTACCAACAACATGAAGTCATCCTATTGTAGAGACCTGGCTATTCATTATCTCAGTCCTGATACCCTCTTATCTAAACCCCAATGAATGACCCTAAAGCCATGCCTGACTCTTCTTCTATGCTGTCATGCCATTTTTTCATACAGGCTTGTGCTGAGGGGAGTGGTTTAAAACTCTGATTCATTATCCTCCTCTCTATCAGCATTTTTCCTATCTTCCCCTCTTGGCTTTCCATGTAAAAATTGAATAACATTGGTTACTGAAATCTGTGACTATTTACCTTGTTAAAATACTCTGATTTGTAAAAAGTGATAGGTTTGTAGGTAAGCCTAGGCATGGGGGCAGGATGGTGGTGCCACTTTTTGATTAGATTAGAAAACCCTCACTGGCTTCTCATTTCACTCATAAAGCTGTTTCCAGAAACTGTAAACTGAATTATACAAGTATATGGGGAATTTAACTTAAAAAATTAAAATATGTTTTCTCTAAATAATGAGGATAGATTGGCTTTTAATTTCCTTAAAGGAGTTTTTTTGGGGGGGACATTTAATCTTAGTATTTTACTAAATATCAATAATACCTTTCACTTCTTAAATTGTGAGTGGAAAAGTAAACTACATGGGTAAGGCAAACATGATCACCACCATGTCAGAAACAAGCTGAAAAGAAAACTTATATGGATGAGTTATTTTATCTAGTCCAGCTTCAACCTCAGTCCATAGAATTTTGAAAATGATAACAGATTTCCCTAACAATCAGTTTTTCTGTTTTTGTGATAAAATATCCTGACAAAAGCTACTTCAGGGAGAAAGGTTTTATTGACTCACAGATCAAGGTTGCAAGTCTGTCATGGTGAGGCAGCCATAGTAGCCAGAGCCTGAGGTAGCTTGTCGTGTTATAGCCAGAGTCAAGAAACAGAAAACAATGAATGCTTATGCTTATGCATAGCTCACTATATAGAATATATATATAGAATATATATATAGAATATATATATATATATATATATATATATGTGTGTGTGTGTGTGTGTGTGTGTGTGTGTGTGTGTGTGTGTGTGTGTTCTAGAATACCAGCCAAGGGAATGGTGCCACCTAACAGTGAAAACATCTTACTTTAACCTAATCAAGATTATCCCCTATAGGCTTACCCAGCAGCCCATCTCCCAGGTAGTTCCAGGTCCCATCAAGTTGACAACTGAGATTAATTATTACACTTACAGAGAGGGATCAGAATGAAATGAAGACATTCCAAGATTCTGTAGAGCAAGGCCCTATTTTGTTAGTTTGTCTCCCTTCTTCTCAACATCTGATGTTCAACATTTGAAGATATTCTCAGCCAGATGCTTTGTAAAGTTCTTACTGCTCCAAAGATAACAAACATACAAGCATTGGTATAGGGAGGGACACATTTGTCCCTTCAGAAGCTCATGTATTGGAATCTTGATCCAGAATTCATGTGTTGATAATAGTTGAAGACCTTTACGGTTAGACAAGGTCATGAGAGTTGAGTCTCCAGGATGGAATTAGTAGTTTTAGATAACAAGTAACAGAGATCTTAGCTCACATGCTCCCTATATTTTTTTGCACTCATTTTTCCCTATTCTAATATTATGAAGAACTACAAAGACCAGATACACGCACTATGCTCTTGCACTTCCAGCCTCTAGAATTATGAGTCAGAATCTTCTGTTATTCATAATTTAGGAAGCCTGTGACATTCTATTATAGTATCATGAAACAGGCTAGCACATGATCATTGGAATTTGGGAAATAATGAGCTCTGATTATATATGTATTGAACTTAGTACTCTAAATAAATAAATTTTCAATCAAATGTATTATATACATAATACATACATATTAATAAATACATATTATATGTATAATAATATAAAAGAAGTTTATTTTGTGTTCTGTATGCATTTGTTTTTGTATGTAAATATTATACTGATTTATCATTAGACATGATTGTACACACTTCCTATAAATGAGTGTAATAAGTATGTATTGCCTAGTCAGAACATTTTTTTTTCACTGAACATCTTAGTTCTATCCTGTTATCAGTCATTATAGTTAATGGTTTCCCAATGGTCTTGTGATCAGTATCAATGCCTCTGCTCTAGGTAGTCTCTGAAAAGGGTGGTTAAGTGTTTTAGGTGATTCAGACCCATATATGGATTCCACATTTGTCAGTTGCTAATTATGACATTGACAGTTTTTTCATCTTCTGGAAAAACAATACTAGGAAGTTTTCATGTTTATAGAATCATGATGAGCATAGAGCCTGTGTCAATTTATGAATAATTTTCTCCTGTATTACTGATGTGTGACTTTCTGGGGGTACATGAGCAAACATCTATTCACCCCAGATATGTCATCATCAAAAGGACAAAGTAACAATTCATGGAAGATAGGCTCGAAAAACCAGCAAGTTCATTGGGCTTATTTACAGAACGTGGACAAAGAGTTCCTTACAGGCACATGATTGGCTCAAGGATAGCTCCATCATCAATAAGCCCACTCCAGCACTAGTGAGGAGTTCCATCAGCTGCATCCTTGAAGCTCCTGAACAACTTGTTAGCTGGTGGAAATCCTCTGCTTTCCAGAAGTCATTTACTGTTTATACAACCTCCAAGTGACAGTCTGGTGAATCTTGGGAGTTTCAGACTTTGTAGAGACTTGCGAGTTGCTTGCATCCCAAACTTACAAGTTTTGTTTACTTTCTGAGTCTTAACAAGCATCCTCCAGGAATGGAGTGTTTCAATTAGGAGTAAAAAGCTATATAACAGTTACTATATATGAGATGAGATGTAATGCACATTTCTGTGGTATGTCCTACCTACTTTCTGGTGGCTGGGAACTAACTCCCTTGCCAAGTCCCAGTATGCATGTTCAGCCTATGCTTCTCTGAGCCATCTGTGATCCTGAAGCAGCTGCTTTTCAGTGATATGAGAACTGTTTGAGGGATATAAAATATACTTAAACTGTTTATTTACTACAGTCCCTAGCTTAATTAATTGAGAACAGAATCTAAATAGCTCCCCCACCTGTACCCCAGAAGCCACAGCCAAGGGAAACCTGCGGATATGCTTGTGTTTGGGTTTAATTTTCTGAATCTATGAAAGTTACAGCCCTAGCTCATGCTTTAAGGATCAGCATTAGCCTGAGCCTGTCTCTCGGCTCTCTGGTGTGTGATATTTTAGTTGATCCCTAGGCTGTGCCAAGAGAATGTCACTCATGTTCATGTCTCTGTGAAGCCTCTAGATACATGTAAGATGACAAATAATTCAGAGAGTTGAAGAGGCTCCTGGAACTAGTGTAAACTGCATCAAATTAAACTTAAAGACAGATTTGTTGGGGTTTTAGTGTAACAGGGGATTTAGTGCTAATCCATTTCTAACCCAGAGGTTAGGTATATATTATGCCCCTGAGGATGTCAAGATATTTTTTCCCAGTGCTTACTGAGTTAGATCAAAGCTAATAGTTTTCTTTTGAAATTTTTTTATTGCATTTATTTATTTATTGTGAGGGAAGTGAGAGTACAACTTGTTAGAGTGAGTTCTTTTCTTCTACCATGTGGGTTCATTTGAGAGCGAATGAAGATTGTCAGGCTTGGCAAGCAAGCACATTTACTTTGTGACTCATCTTGCCAGCTAATACCTTTCTAAAGATGCATGAAGGCATTTAAGGTTCGATAAAACTCTGGACATTATCCATGTGTTTGGAAGCAGAAGCCACTGATATAGCCAATCAGTCGTTTTAAAGTACTTGTATGAAAGGAATAGGTTATGGACTGGAGAAATTTGAAAGTAAACAAGGCATATAACTTCATTCTCAAGGACTTTAAAGTAGTAATAAGAGAGACATAGCTAAAGAACTAACTATGAGACAGGTCAAAATGTATTAAATAAACATGTCATAGATAACATATAGAAGGAATAGCTAATTTTGACAAATGAATCAGGAAAACTTTGAAATGCCTAGGACTGTGTGAACTGTGTGGATTCTGGTAAATTGCAAAGGAAGTTGAAAAGACATTTAAGACAGAAGGGTCATTGTAAAGCAAGCCTTAGAGAATAGAAAGTATATAGCCAAGAACTATGAAGATTAGAGTGTAGGAAATACATGAAGACTACAGTCAGAGAAAACGATGGGGCTGGTAAACTGTTTTGGAAACAAATCAAGACCATCTGACCTCATTCCTTTAGACAATGGAGAACTAGCTAGCATAAATCTAGTTCTGTTCAGAAATCTAAACATACTGATGCTAATTTATGTCAGCATGGTTTTAATAAAGCAAATTGTGTAGACACAGATTATGTAAGGCTGCTTTTTTGTATTGGTTTCATCAACTCATAATCATATAGTTCATACTTTAAGAATCTAAGTGGTTCTTTAAGGAAAGATTATATGAACGACTGCAGGTGTTACAGTCCAGCCTTGAGATGTCAAGAATCTTAGAGAAAAATAATCCTCATTGAGGGAGATTGTGCCAGGAAATAAAAGAAGTCTCAGTTGCACCTAAGCTTTTCTTCATGGCATGAGTCTTGTAGCTCTAGATGATGATTCTCCCATGTTGTAGCCCCTGTGACAAAATTCCTGACCAAAAGCAACTTAAGGAAGTTTGGCTTTATTTTGATTCATAGTTCAAGGATTCAGTCCACAATGGTGAGAGAGTCATGGTGGCACTAGCTTGAGGCAACAGGTCAACATTGTAGCCACAGTCAGGGAACAGAGTGGTTTGAATGCTGGTTTTCAGCTACTTTCTCCATTTTATGCAATCTGGGACCCAGGCCCATGGAAATTTAGTGGGGTAGGGGGCTCTTTCCACATCAAAACTGATCTAGAACATCATCTTGCACAGATAGTTTTCTTCAGGGTGGTTCTAGAGCCTGTCAAGTTGACAGCATAAACATTCACACCAAAGGGCTGAAGGTGACAGGAGAAGAAGGATGTGTAGAGCACATGTAGAAAACAGAAAGTGATTCACACTGAAGAGTGCTGAAGACTGTCTGTGAAAGCTGAGTATCAGCCACATGTCTTAAACTCATGTTAAGCATCCATAGCTACTCTGTTCCTGCTGCATGGAGAGAAGTCAACAGGCCATGTAGTCTCTCTACAGCAGTCAGGCACAGTGTGTTACAACCCCTTTCTCAAACACACATTATAAACCTACTGTCCAGACTGCTGCCCTTTGAATCTGCCATTCCTCAGATCTCATATTGAGTCAAATTGGATTAGAAATTCAAATTACATTTAATTTGTTTAAAAACTGGCTCAAAATTTACTAAAGATTATGACTGGAAAGGATTGTTAATTATGGTTTTCTGATCTAAATATTATATTTGATGGTGTTGTACAAACTTTGATTCACTGTTTGTAAAACTTTCTTCTACCATATTGAATAGTCCCTACAGGCTAGCATATTTTTTTTCTTCAGTTTAACTAGACTCTCTGTCAGTACTCATATTTAGACACAGCAACCTTGAGTTTTTATTTCTTGAATGGTTGCTCTTTTTTAAGATTTATTTTTATTTTATATGTATTGGTGTTTTGCCTGCTTATATGTCTGTGCATCACATCTAGACAATGCCTGTGGAGGCCAGAAGCAAGCATAGGATCCACAGATCCACTGGATATAGTGAGCTGCCATGTAGGTGCTGGGAACCAAACCTGAGTCTTCTGCAAGAGCAGCAAGTGATCTTAACTACTGAGCAATCTCTCCACCCTCATTTAAATCACATTTTATTCATCTTTTTGTGTGTGTGTGATTCTCTTGCTCATACAAGGAACTAAGCAAATATTACTTCAGATTGCCTCCTTCTGGAGTGATTGCTTATTCTTTTTCATGCTTGCTACTGTTGCCTTACAAATGTGTTTAATTGTAAGGGCCACCCATCATAGCTTCTAGCTGCCATTTAGATTCCAGTTGTCTTTTCTCAGATTTCCCCCCAGCTTTTCTAGTTGATACTTATTCATTCTCCCTTCCTTCATCCCTTGCCCCCTTTCTCCTACTTTGTTTCTACCTCTTCCCTTTTTTTAAACACTTGCTTTCAGCTTTTCTTCCCTTTACTCATTACTTGTTTCTCTTTCCAGTATTCTTCTGGAAGTGCTTGTTTGTTTAGTTGTGGGTTATGAGAATATGCCAGAGGGCTTCAACTACAGGAAATGTGAGGTCAAAGAAGCAGCTATTGCTGTGACTTATAAAACTTCTATAGCTGTCTATCAAGTCTGTCCTGCAATACTTGTGACCATTTATGCCTCCCCTTCTTTCTTTTTTCAGTGTCCCAATTAAGAGCAGACTTCTCAAGGACACCCAGGTACATGAGCTGCCACACTTTTCTTCCTTCCTTCCTTCCTTCCTTCCTTCCTTCCTTCCTTCCTTTCTTTTTTCTTTCTTTCTTTCTTCCTTCCTTCCTTCCTTCCTTTCTTTCTTCTTTGTTTCTTCTTTCCTTCCTCTCTTCCTCTCTTTCTTTCTTTTTTTCTTTCTTTCCATCCATCTATTCATCTATCTATTTATCTATCTGTATCTATATATCTATCTATCTGGAAAGAACTAGTGTGCAATTATAAGCTGGGTTTCCATAAATGGGTTCATATCAAATACTCATTTTTTTTCATAAAAACCAAAAATTTTTATGTACCCAGAGAACTTGTATGCTGACAATTACATTTATAAAAGATGTATCTAAAGACTAAAGCTAGGCAATAGATTACTGGGTGACTACCCTTGTCTTAACTGATGATCTAGGGTTCCAGAGTTCACTGTGCTTTTCAGTGGGTGAAGAATTGATGGGGACAAAGGGAAATCAGTGCTCTTGTAAGGATATTTATATCATGCTCACTCATTTTGGTGTGTGAGAGAATTTACTTTGATGATATTCATAAGAAGTACAAGTATATAATAGATGCTAAGAGTTTGTGCTACACATTTCCAATATTTCTTAACATCAGAATATAAAAAAAAAGTTTTAGAGAATTGTTCCTTTTTAATATATGTGTTTGGGTGTGTTTTGTTTGCATGTATGTCTGTGTACCATGTGTGTAGTGCCTATGGAGGTCAGAAGAGGGCAATGGATTCCCTGGAACTGAACATATAGATGTTTATGAGTTGTGATGTTCACACTAAGAACTAAACTAGGATCCACTGCAAGAAAATTCAGTACCCTTACCCACTGAGCTTCCTCTGCAGTCCCTTAACCTCAAAGTCTTCTGCAATCACATTACTTCTTCTTACAGTGTGACAAATGATAGTGCATTTTTAATAATGTTATCTCACAGGATTGGCTTATGGTAGATATAAGCAACCCATAAAATAGTGCCAGATAGGAGATGCTGGCCTGTGCATAAAGAGATGGCTTTCAACAATTCACGCTCTTACAGTTCCTCCTCTTTCTCGATAATTGGACACCTGGAGCTCCACCTGGGGCCTGGCTAAGGATCTCTGCATCCACTTCCATCAGTTATTGGATGAGAGTTCTAGCTCGACTGTTAGGGTGTTTGGCCATCTGATCACCAGACTAGGTCAGATCAGGCTTTCTCTCGACCATTGCCAGCAGTCTACAGAGGATGTATCATTGTGGATTTCAGGGGACCTGTCCAGCACTCTGCCTATTCCTGTTCTCATGTGGTCTTCATTATCATGGTCTGTTATTCCTTGTTCTCCCTTTCTGTTCTTGATCTAGCTGGGATCTCCTGCTCCCCTAAGGACTGTAAGAGCGTGAATTGTTGAGCCCAACATTGGAAAAAGCACAGGGACAAATAGCCAAATGAATGGAAGCACATGAATTATGAACCAAAGGCTGTGGAGCCCCCAGCTGGAGCAGGCCCTCTGGATAAGTGAGACAATTGAATAGCTTGAACTGTTTGGGAGGCACCCAGGCTGTGGGACTGGGACCTGTCCTTAGTGCATGAGCTGGCTGTTTGGAACCTTGGGCTTACACAGGGACACTTTGCTCAGCCTGGAAGGAGGGGACTGGACCTGCCTATACTGAATCCACCAGGTTTAAATGAATCCCCAGGGGAGTCTTGGCCCTGGAGGAGATGGGAATGTAGGGGAGGGGCTGGGGGGAAGGTGGGGGTGGGGGTGGGGGCGGGAAGGGGGAGGACAGGGGAACCCATGGCTGATGTGTAAAATTAAAACACAAATATAATAATAATAATAATAATAATAATAATAATAATAATAATAATAAAAGAGATGGCTTTCATTGTATTTGTCTTTGGTCAGGCAGTGGCAAGAAGGTCTTCATGGACATGGAGACCAAAATGGGAGTAGGAAAGCAATGCCTGGTGAGCCACAAGGGCAATAAGTAAGCAAAGAGGAGTGATCCAGGATGAAAACAGCAACTCTAACAGTCCTGCAGGACATTCTTCCTATGAAGGCCTATGTCCTCTAGGCCCAGAACAGTCTCAAGTAAAGCTGGACATTTTGTCCTCTCTCATATTCTACAGAGGTCACCCCAGAGGGTTAGCTCATGAGTCACTTACCTCAGGATCTATTCTTGTTGACTTCAATTTCAGACTACATTTTCTTTTCTTTTAAAAATGGTGATTACTGGGGCTGGAGAGATAGCTCAGAGGTTAAGAGTGCTTGCTGCTCTTGCAGAGGAATGAAATTCAGTTCCCAGCTCCAAAACCAGGTGACTAACAGTCACCAGTAACTCTAGCTCCAGGGCATTTGATAGCTTCTATCAGCCTCTTTGGGTATTTCACATAGGTCTGCAGGCATGCACATATACACAGAAATAAAAACAAAATAAATCTTTTGAATTAACTATCATAATATTGACCTCTAGTGTGCATGTTGGAGGTACATTTTCTTTGTCTGATAATAATTACAGTACACTTTTTGTGAGTTTCATTGTCTTCTATTCACCAACAAACCTCCCTAGTCTTTCATTAAAGTCTTCTATTTATTCCCAGAATTTACACAAGATAACTAAAGAAGCACTTCTTGTTTTCCTCTTTCTTGTGTCCCCTTTTCAGAAGTCTGCTCAGAGTAGTCACTATAGCTTCCATTTTTACTCCCTTCTTTTCCTCTCACCCTCTGTACCTTCTTAAGCATGTGCACTGATATGCTGCTCATGGGCTCAGCCACCACAACAATATCTATCCTGTACATCAACTTTCCTGCCCTTTCTCTCCTACAAAGGTTCCTCATGGGGCATTCATTTACAGTGATGCTGTTTGTATCTCATCAGTACACTTAAGAATGAATTTGAATAGGACATTGGAGACTAAGAGATAAGAGAACTTTGTTTTAAAAATCAATCTCCAATGCTTTCACTCATATGACCAAGTTATAACTGGACTCACAGGCAGAGCATTCCTGAACAACCTAGATTGTAACAGCAGTAGAATGAACTACTCAGGACCACCTCAGTGCTAATGTTATCAGGACTTTGCATCAGCGTTAGGGGTAGAGTTGTACAGAATTACATTTCAGCTTTAATGACAGCAGAATATTATTCTTCACAGGATATTCTCCTTAACAACACCAACTTCACTTGTGGACTATAGTCTTAGATCTACCATTGGTCCTGCAAATTTGGCCCATGGCTAATTGAAGTGTACAGTGAATGCTCTTCTGTTGCAGTAGCCTCAGCCTTGTTTCCAGGGAGCACAGTCCTCAAGTGACTGTCTTGTTTCTTCATGCAATTTTATGAGTGTATCTATTGAGAAAATCTATTTTAAAGGCTACCTTTCACAATGAAGCCTCTTAGTCCTCGTGTGTATTTTTTTTTTTTAATAATTAGAGCTAACTGCTTCTTTCTAGCTAGACTAATATGCTTTGGAGCTTTGGGGAGAATATTCTTTAAAACTGACTTATTCTCTTTCATATACCAATTTAAAAATATTCTTGATGCCTCAGCACTTTAGAATGTATTCACACAGTCAAGCAAGCCAAATGACTGGCGCCTCTACCTATTATCTTAGATAGCTGTTTAATTTGCTGATGTTCCTACAAGGTAGATCACTAGCTAATTCTATATTTTAAGGGGGAGTACTGAAGTGTAGTCTGCTTTAATTAAGTAATTTGGGGACATCAAATTAGTTGTTTAACTAGAAATAGATTCTTAGTTTCTGCGTTTCATTTGGTAAGGGCAATACCTATAGTCATTTGCTACACACACACACACACACACACACACACACACACACACATACACACACACACACACACAAATAAAAAGAAAGAACATGCTATGTATGAGAGAAAATCAGGTATTTAGTGAAATTGTTTTCCAAGTATGAAGCCTCTATAAGAACGTTTTCAGATAAAACAAATCCAAGAAACTTTTGAGCAACAGTTCTCAACTACAGAATATCAGAAGGAAGAAAAGTGACCCCAGAAAGAAAGAGCTGAAAAGAGAGAAAAAGGGCTGCATATGGTGGGACACCCCTTGGGTCCCAGCACTTAGGATCAGTAAGTGGATCTCTTTGTGTTTGGGGCCAGTCTGGCCTATATAGTAAGTACCAGGCCAGCCATAGCTACATATTGAGACCCTGCCTCAAAAAAAAAAAAAGACTAATAAACAAACAAAATCAGGAATAAATAAACAAACAAAAAGAAGTAAGGAGAAATAAGAACCATAAAATTAAAATATAACAAGTCGAGAGTATATGAAACAGCATAAAGAAGTATAGACTTCAGGTGGAAAAATTAATGCATAAAGTTGTAGATAATAACCACATATAAATGGTAAGAGCAGGAAGCATTTGAAGATAAAGAATTCATAAACACATTTATTATTGAAGGAAGGAAAAGATGTTACATTGAGAGTTTAAAGGTGCAAATTAAAACTTCTAGAGTATCCAAGAAAGAAAGAAGGTTGAAGGGGAGAAGAAAGGAGGGAGGCAAGAAGAGAGAGAACAGGAAGAAAGTTTATATAACTTTAAAGAAAATAAAAGAGAAAAATACAGCAACGTGAATTTCAATCAATCGAAAAAAAAATCACAAAAAGAAAGAAGTACAAAGTGAAACTGTAGAATATCTAGACTGTTAACAACAAACTTAATGGACTTATTTCTCAATTAATGCCAAGATTCTCAGAGTGGATATATGAACAAATGAGATAAAACTTTAAAACATACTGCTTATGAGTGGCATAGGATGAATGAGATACTGCTTATTATCCCCTGAGCATTTTAGTTCACCAGGAAGTTATGAAAGTAATCATCACATGCTGGAAGACACAGGACCCAAACACTCCTCCTACAGAGCCTTGATAAGCTTTAAATAGGAAAGAAAGTAAAAGATACTACTGTCACAACTCTGTTCCAATCATTTGGCTTTGAAAAATGAATGGGTACAATGGTGTTCCAATAGTGCTTTATTAACAAGTGGAGTCAGTTAATCAATTTAATCAGTGGCTCTTGGTTTGCCAATTACTGCCTTAAAGATTGATATTAGAAAGTGAGAAAAGTTGGAATAAATAGACTACTCATGAAAAACAAATATAAAAAACCAAAAACAATAAGAAAAGGCTGTCTAGAAACATATAGAGAAAAGAATAGAAAAGAAATACACAGAGATAAGAACAGTAATATATAAAAAAGAAAAGTTCTATAAGCAAAGCTAAAATTACTTAATTTGAAGAAAGTTTTGCCTGGACCTTTAAATCCATAAGTTTAGGTGAAGACTGAGGTGTCAGATACCTTTATTTAGTAGGCTAAAAGTGGGCAGCAAACTGTGCTGTGAACTGTCAAGGGCAAAGAAAATGTTCCAACAGGCAAGTTCAATGAACATTATGAGCTTTTGTTCAAATCTGAAAGCAAAACGTGATCCATTCCAGGTGTGTATGTGAAGGTGTGTTGTGGATCTCTCCCTCCCTCTCTCTCTCTCTCTCTCTCTCTCTCTCTCTCTCTCTCTCTCTCTCTCCCTCTGTGTGTGTGTGTGTGTGTGTGTGTGTGTGTGTGTGTGTGTGTGTGTCTCAGAGAGAGATAGACAGAGATAGAGAGCATGCATTAGAATAAGCACTTACAGTGGAGTTCAATGAAATGTAAGAATACCCATGAGCCTCTGTTTCAATAACAAAAAGAACAGTACAGCTTCTAGAACTCTGTCAAAATGGATACAAAAAGAACAAGAGGTATGAGTAAATGATATGAGGAATTAAACATGGATACTTGCTATCGGAGACATTTAAAAGGCAGGCAAATATATGAACACATGTCAATAAATTGGAAAACTAAAGTGTTAGGTCAAATTTCTACATAAATACAAACTATCAAATGAAAACAAAATTAGGAGGCTCCTGTAAATTTTTAAATAAAATCAATAGTATATTGTACTTATTTCCTCAAAACAATAACAACAATAAAAATCCTAGAGAGATTGGGTAACTTTTTTATACAAATTTTTCAACAACAACAAAAACAAAATCAAGTGATCCATAATTCCAATCTTGGAAAAAAAACCCATAACACTTTAAAGGAAATAGATAATAGATAGATGTATAGATAGAAACACTCTCAAGCCCATAGAGCATTAAAACTAAAATGAATAAAAACTTACTTAAGAAAGGAAAGTTAGAGCCTAGATTCACTTTTGAATATATGTGCAAAAAATCCTAAATAAATTTTAGCTAAGAAGTAAACACATCATGAATCTTATTATGATGGCCACTATGAATTAAAACAAAATGACAGTGTTTGGGAAGAGGATAAAACTGTATGTATTCTTATCCTATGCCCCCCAATTCCTCACTTTAGACAGAGCATTAAGTATGTATTCAGACATGTTCACAGTGTTCACCTGGGAATAGCCCACTTGCCTGACAATGACATAATAGAGAAAGTGTACATATTGCACATAGGTTTAAATGTATTTATGGAGAGAACAATTAAATTAATTAGCTTAGTCTGAGATTTATATTTTAGATAGAAATTTTCTACCTATATTTTGGAGGGACATTGAAAAAGTAGAGCCAGTGACAGGGGAGCCAAGTATAAGACCTCAAGTATAGTCTAGGCTATAGATCACAGTGCCATTAGAGAAAGTGGCAGCCAGGACTTGAAGAAGGGGTTTGATGAGCGTTTCACAACAGGATTGAGTGGCTGTGAGAAATTTGTTTCATTAGGTGGAAGCTTGGTTCAAAATTCTAAAATCATTTAAATATACCTGCCCAGAATATCAGAAGACGTGATATATTAGTCTGCCAAGTCCACTAATAACAAAATACTTCAAACTGAGGTGGCAGGGGTGGGGGTGGGGGATATGGAAGCAGAATTGTTTTGCTCACAGGTCTAGAGGCTGTCCAGGATCATACTCAATGGTCTTTCACCAGGCCTGAATCCTGATCTTGATGTGACCATCTCATCACTGTGACTTCATACATCCTTTTTTTCTGTGTACTCAACTCCTTAGTATCTCTCCCTTTTCCCATAATGCCACCAATCACATTGGATCAAAGCTCCACCCTTAGGACCTCATTTAGCCTTAATTAAATCTTTAAAGGCACTGTTTCCAAATGTAATCATGTCATCATTTAGAGCTTTATCAGTCTTAGTGTTGGTGGGGATGTAGATAATTCAGAAATACCAAACATGGCACCACTGCACACCAGAAGGATGATCCTGGGCAATTGACTTGTCCTCTTCTCCTGTATTCTTTATCTAAACATGAAGGTCAAGGTGTTATAATGATGACCATCTAACTTTTGTGTTTATCAGAACCATCTACTGTGTTAACTACACTGTGCATTGCTGAGTCTGTCTATTAAGTGTCTGATCCTCTGAACTGGGTGAGACTGCTTTTGAGAAGTTTCTAGGTGGTAGTGGCACTATTGCTTGGAAACCCATACTTTTGAGAACCTTTGGAATAAAATGATCCATGGAGGTTTTGCAGCATATTATTATGTGTTGGTAGTAACATCCATTTTCTCATCTAAGGTTCCTCATCTGAACCACTGCTTTGCAGATGACCTGAGAATATTTCTGCTCAGTTCGTCCAAAAATGGTATATAACAGATACTATTGGGGTGCCTCGGTATATGTGTGGCAATCATCATGGAGGATGGATGCAATACACACTGAAGCCCAATAACTCATGTGGGAGCTACTATTGCAAAGGGCTGGTGCCAGAGTCCCACTTGTACTGAAAAGATTCCAGCAGTGTTTATTTATTTCCAATTTGCATCCACAACCTGCAGCAGAGCAGAAATCCTATCCCAGTTCATTGCCTTCTGTACAAAAAGGCAGAAAAGGTTAGACCACAAAGCAGTTACAAGTCATTTCTAAACCAGAGTTAGCATTTTTTTTCAGCAAAGGCAGCTGAGCTTCAAGTATGACCTACTCAAAAGCCACAAAGCAAGTTAAAGGCAAGGCCGTTTAAGCTCAGTGTCTGTCTGGCCAGTCCAGGTGCTCCATGTCTACTTAGTGTAATAAATGAACTATTCAGCAGGGGAGTAAGAGAGTCATGTGGGAGAGGGTGGTCAGGAGCCCCTCTTTTTAGCAGAAGCAGCAGGCCATGCCTGGCAGCTGTGGTGGGGTGCATACGTCGGCATTTCAGATGGCAGCATATGCCACTTTAAGTGTGCCTGCTGGGAGTCTGCACTGGCTTCTGCCCCCTGCCATCTGTAAGTTTCCAGACATCGTTTAGAGAAACAGCAATTTGTTGCATTGCCTTAAAACTCAGTGTTTGTGAATTAGGAATAAAATAGGTTATATAAATTATACCCATTAGAGAAACGTATACCTGTGAAAAAGAAAGATGTGTTTGCTCCCAGATTAATAGAGAGTGTCTTATACTGAAGAGACATTGCTTGATGTCATTTCCCTTTATTTACTGCTTGATAAATGGGCATCCATTTACTGCATATCAGGATCATATTAATAAGTAGTTTCTAGAATCCCCCACCTCCCATAGTTAAAAAAATCATTCAGAAGGAAAGTAGACCTCTAGATTCCTGTATATAACACTACTTGGGGCTCTTCCTCAGTCTGTTTCTGTCACTTTCCTCATTTGGAATCTCTTCTCCCTTCGAATTCAAACACAGAAGAAAGACATTTCTGCTTAAAATGTCATGATTTTAATTTTTAAAAAATGTGTTCCAGCTATGTGACTCGATGCTTCTGATCTCTAACACAGACTACTGAGAGGCAGCCTCAAAACTATCCCCAAAGTACAATACCAGTTCTTACTTGTATGAATTCACCACCAGCTTTGCCTAAACTTGGTCTCTTTAATCTTTCCGGGGGTGAAAGGAAAATCTGCACCAAGTATTGAGGCACCAATGGATTCTTGATGGGTAGAAATATTAGGTTTTGAAAAAAAATAGAGTTGATTGCTTATAATGGCCTGTCTTGTTCCAGTTAAAGCAGAAATGCGCATCCACAACCATGCTATCTTTTGATCATGGAGATGAGAAATTGAATTTAGGATCTCTGTTTTAATGCCTCCCATTATTAAAAATAGCTCGCCATTAAGCTGATGTCTAGAGCTCTGATTGCTGGGGTACAGTATTTTATTACATTGTTAAGGCATGTGTATGGAGAATGTCTTCTCTTAAGTAGAGTTCTCTCAAAGGTCCAAGTCTCTATTAAGGAACAAAGAGCTTTCCCCACAAGCTCTTCACTTCCCCAACTTGACCTTCAAAGTTTAAAAAAACAAACAAAACAAAACAAAACAAAACTCATCTTCTATTCTCTCTCCCTAGTCTAACAACACCCCCTTTGTGTTTCTATCTGAACCATCTCTTTGCTACAACTCCTGTGGGATCACACAGGGGCATTTATTCTGGGCGATTTTGTCACAATTTTATGCCTCCTCCATGCTCAGTTTGACTTTCCCAATTCTCTCACCCCCCTACCTTTTTCATTTCCCCATCCTTTCCATTTTCAGACTGACTTACAAACATCCCCCTTGTGTTTCACTGTCTTAGAACAGCAGGGTTTTGTTATCAGTGGGGGGAAAAGGGCATGTTATATCTTGTTATTTCTTTAGAGGCATTCTTTAGAGTTATTTCTTGTCTCATATCTTAGCATTTTCAAAATTGTTTGCCACTTATTGTTCTACTTAGTTCTGATTATTTTGATTCACTTTTTCAGATGTATTAAGAACAGGGGAGGAAGATGTTCTCAGTGGTGTAGCTACTGATAACTTTACCAAAGTCTAGTAAATGACCCCTATACATACTCATGAGTCCTAATTAAACTCAGTGGGTCACTAAAACAAGAACCAAACTGTATAAATTGACAGGAAAGTAAGGGGGAAGCTTTAAGTATGAAAGGAGGCTTCAGAGAGAATATGAGGGCATCAGAGGGTAATGAGGAGAGGATGAAATGATGAAAATACATTATATACACAAATGAAATCATCAAAGAATAATAATTTCAAAAACCCGCATAGAATAGAGTGGGAGATGTCCCATTGCTCAAATAGAAGCAGATTCCTTACTGTGTCTGATCACTTGGCCTATTACTAATAGCTCTGCTGCTGTAGTGAATCAGAAAGACCTTGCACATTTGCATTTCCCTATACAGTGATAATTCTTGATGTCTTCTAGCCTTGGAGAAACGATTAGTGGATTGGAGAGAAGTTAGGAAGATCTTGAAAAATGGCAGCTTCAAGTAGCCTTTTTTTTTTTTTTTAAGATTGAAAAAATTCTCTGCCACAGAAGTCTGGAAATGTGTCACAGGCTTAAATTTAAAAGCAGACATTCACTTGCTGGAGTTTTTATTGTTGTATTTTACAATGTGGGAATTGAAGAGTCATGAGCAACTCCCTGTCTGCACAGCTGATGTGCATGAAAGCTCATGCCCTGAGTGAAAGTGAGGACTCAGTTCATCAGTGTGAGGTTACACTGACAATGGAGCCCCATCTGGTAACTTCATTAAAGAGTCCAGGCCCGGAACAAAAGCCTGCTGAATGACTGCACAGTGGTATTTTATAATATGGAGTGAAGTAATGAAAAATAATTTCTTCCTAAAAATTTCCAAGTGTTGACCACTTCTAAGTTAAAATTAGGAAGGTTGGGTGTGACTTGAGTGTATCCACATGAGTGAATACTTTTCAATAGTTTTCTGTCTCTCTTTATTTATTTTATATATTATTTTTAACAGAAAAATGATATTTTTCTAAAATAAGTTATGCAGCCATCTTAGTCCTTATAGAAAAAAAAATGGGTTTACTTTTCCAAGAAGAATGTTTGACTTCTAACTACTATGCTCATATATCTTCCCACATGTTTCCTCTTGACTCTAACTTCAAAGACTTATTTGTGCTTAAGGTTTGATCACAGAGATATGAACAGTTTGAAGGCAGTTTATTTAGTCAACCAAGATGTGCCTTCTATTTATAAAAGGACTATTGTTTTTCCAACCATTTCACTTACACTGGGCGGAGGGAGGTGATTTAGCATAAACAACTGGGAGAGCCAAGACCAGAAAAGTCATGTCTAATTTGTACAACTGAAAAGGCCTAAGCTTAGGCATCCCTGCACATACAGGGTGGCAGGGTCTGATACTAATGCGTAGTTGTAGATGTTCATTACTGAAACCTGCCTTCTTAATCCTGCTGCATTGTAGAGGTGGAGAAGAGGAATTTACAGATGTGATGAAGATTCAGCAAGTTCATACAACCACTCAGTAGCAAAATTAGAAAAAGAAGTCGGGTTTCTTGATATCTAGTCTGCTCTTTTATTTCCTTTGCAAGTTTAATATGAAATAGCTGGGTGATGTAGTTACTAAAATTTGTTTAGCAAACTAAGATAAAAGAACATCAGAGCCTCAGAGCCAAGTGTAAGCAATCAGCTTATGCATTCAATAAATATAGACTGGACAGTATGTGCCAAGCATTGTATATGACACAGCATTAAAATATCTCTATAGGATGCTGCTAGACACCTATTCTATGACTTAAAACAGCCATTGATTTTTGAAGGGGAAGTTGATTGAGAAGGGGTCTCCATGTTTATCCCAGGCTGGCCTTACACCCTTGAGCCTCCTACCTAAAGCCACCCAAGTACTGTGATTATAGGCATGAGCCACCCCACTAAATTTTTCATATGGAAAGTTTCCTGAGCATATGAGGCCTGTCTTTTGAGGTGATATGCTTAGTTCCCAAGACTAGGCAGCTGCTTTACAATTATGAGGAGGATGGAGGTTTGTGTGAGATAGCCTCTGACATCTCCTGGGAAAGCCATTTTGAATGTCTCTGTGACAGGGTTTCAGGAGGTTGCATGTATTCTAATCAAGCCCAAGGTCCCTTAGAGGTTCTTGGATACTGTGGTGCATCATGCATGAGACCAGCTGGGTTTGGAAGTGCTAGGAAGGGATGGGACCTAGCTGCCTAGTGCTCATACCTCTCTCTATACCAGGCCACCCAAAAACTCAAGAATAAATCCAGACCTTATTTTTAATTTTGAATCTGTATTAAAGTACAGATTTTTACATTCTGTTTTTAAAAGTTCAAAAACTGTTCTTGAACAGAAAGGGAGAACAGGAATAACAGACCATGATAAATGAAGACCACATGAGAACAGGAATAGGCAGAGTGCTGGAGAGGTTCCCTGAAATCCACAATGATACATCCTCTGTAGACTGCTGGCAATGGTCGAGAGAAAGTCTGATCTGACCTAGTCTGGTGATCAGATGGCCAAACACCCTAACAGTTGAGCTGGAATTCTCATCCAATAACTGATGGAAGTGGATGCAGAGATCCTTAGCCAGGCCCCAGGTGGAGCTCCAGGTGTCCAACTGTCGAGAAAGAGGAGGGACTGTAAGGGCGTGAGTTGTTGAGCCCAAGATTGGAAAAAGCACAGGGACAAATAGCCAATCAAATGGAAGCACATGAATTATGAACCAAAGGCTGTGGAGCCCCCAGCTGGAGCAGGCCCTCTGGATAAGTGAGACAGTTGAATAGCTTGAACTGTTTGGGAGGCATCCAGGCTGTAGGACCGGGACCTGTCCTTAGTGCATGAGCTGGCTGTTTGGAACCTTGGGCTTACACAGGGACACTTTGCTCAGCCTGGAAAGAGGAGACTGGACCTGCCTGTACTGAATCCACCAGGTTTAAATGAATCCCCAGGGGAGTCTTGGCCCTGGAGGAGATGGGAATGTAGGGGAGGGGCTGGGGAAAGGTGGGGGGGGGGGCGGGAGGGGGGAGGACAGGGGAACCCATGGCTGATGTGTAAAATTAAAACACAAATATAATAATAAAAAAGTTCAAAAACTATAGACATTCCCATATGAAAGTCTGTTATCTTTCAGACTTCCTATAAAGTAGTGTGGTGAGCATTCTCCTGGTATTTTCCCCCGATTGTAACAACATATGGCATTTCTTAAAAAATGCCTAATTAGGTTATAGTTAGCAACTTTGTTTTTGTTTTTTAAAATATAATTACCATAAATATACTCTTAGATAACAGATTTGAGTATGTGGATCCAACTATTTGTGCATCCTTATTTTGGAGATTGCAAAAATTGAAAAAAACAATACATAAGAAACAGGTAGCCTAGAAATATTGGAGAAAAAAACTAAGAAAAACTGAAGTATGTAATGAATGTATAAAACATTTGTAGGCATAAAACAAATGCCTACAAATATAAAAAAATTGAGATATTTTATCAATTTTTATCAATGCATATGCATATAGCATCCATTCAAAAGCTGAGACTAATTTGAATAAACATAACAATGCAGTATGAATTAAGTGTAGTGACACTGTATTGCTGTGACCAGTCCCAGCCCCCTCCTGTTGCTGTGGTGGTCCTCACAGGGGTTGTAAGCATCTTTAAAGAGTTGTGATGCTGATCATCGTGTCTTTAATTCCTTTCTGAAATAAGGTGCAAATGACGGTAAGAAGTGATCTCTCATTATTCTCCTGTGGTTTTCACCATATGGAATGTATCTAATGTAAAGATATATGTTAGTTGACTGTGCTATTTATTAATAAGGCCTCTGACCAACAGTGTCTGTGAGTACGTACACTAGCAGTGGGAATCAAGAGTTATATGTACAGATTTTATTCTGTGACATCAGCATGCCTAAGCTTGGTGCTATTTAAGACCCAACTTTATTTTTCTACATTACTGTATGTACTTGTTTTACCTTACTAGGGATTGAACCCAGGGCTTCATACACATTAGGTTTGAGCTCCACCAGAGAACTACAACTTCAACTGAGCAGAATACACATTTTAAAATGTTAGCTAGCATTTTGTTGAATGCATGTATTTAATTTTAAACAACCATTTACATTTTTGAATCTTTAAAACAACAGTGCTAAATCAACTTTTAAAAGATTGTAACCTTTGTGTTTACAAGTTGAACATGACATGATGTTTAGATATGAGAGAGGTACAAAGCTAGGGGTGTGTGTGTGTGTGTGTGTGTGTGTGTGTGTGTGTGTGTGTGTGTGTGCTGGAGCAAGAAGGACCTGGCTTAGAGGGTTTCTGTACTGAGAAAGTATCTCACAAAAAGAGCCTGTGATTTCTCCACAGAGCACGTGTGGCAGTTGGTTTCCACATGCTGACCTGGTGCTTTAAAACAGTACCACTGAAATTAATGGGGGAAATCCTTGTTCTCTAATGATTTCCTTGGCTCCTCAGATGAAACTTGAACCACAAGTATGACCGTAACCCAAGATACCACATGGAGAATTTGGTATGGGGAAGCAGTATGCTTCTACTAATGCTTCACCTCCACTTCACATTTGGGGGCACATATTGCAATTAGAAATTTTGTGCATAGAGTTGCCCTTGCTCTCCTTTTGTAAGTGTGTGAGAAAACATACAGCCAGCATCATTCTATTTGCTTGATTTGTGAAGTTCCTAAAAACACACTATCGCACAAATTAATGGTGTTGACTTTTTTTGTTTATAGGCTTTACTCTGTAGAACAGTATATTTACAAAAGGAGAATGAGCAGAAAATATAGAGTTCCTGTACTAGTCCCCTCCACCTACAGTTTACACTTATTAATATCTTACATTAGTATGACGGATTTGTTCCAGTAATCAGTATTCAAATATAATTATCAACTACTGATCAAAGTTTATTCAGATTTGCTTAGGTTTTAATCAATATCCATTTTCTGTCCTAGGATGTATCAAAGGTATCACATCACATTCAGTTTTTTGATTATTTATTTTATTGGAAATAGATTCTTCTCTCATACAGTACATCTCAACCACAGTTTTCCCTCCCTTTACTCTTCCCAGCTGGCCCCCACCTCCCCACTGCTCCAGATCCACTCCCTTCAGAAAGGAGCAGGCCTCCAAAAGACAACAACCAAACACATCAAAACAAGACACAATAAGACAAGGAAAAAGCCCTCACACTGAGGCTAGACAAAGCTACCCAACAGGAGGAAAATCTCCCAGACTTACTTACCTCTTTCCTCCCTCCCTCCCTCCCTCCTTCCCTCCCTCCCTCCCTCCCTTCCTTCCTTTTTTTTTTTTTTTTTGGTCAAGTCAAGATGCATTTGTATGTTGCAGAATGTCCCTGTACTAGAATAAGTTTCATGATTTTCTCATGAACAGGGAGGATGATCACACTCTTCAGCACTGTTTTCATCACATCCTAATGAGAGCACATCATATCAACATGACATCAATGACTGTGGGTACTGACCTCAATCACCTGGATGATTGTAGGGTTTGCCAGGCTCCTTGAAGGAAAAGTTACCACCCACTTCTATAATGTCCTTTTTGGAAGTCACCACATGCAAAATGAAGTCACAGAGGGAAGAGTTACGATCTATGCCCTGAATATTTTCAAGGAATATCTGCAAAGATCATTTGGGAATTTACTGAGTGAGAGATTTTCTTTTCTCCCTTTATTTTTATTGATATCAGAATGAAATCAGATTTTTTTTTACATTAAGTATATAATTTGTTATAACTATCTCCCCCATCTCACAATAGATGGGACATTGAGAACTGTTTCACTCCACTCCAGTGACCTTTTGAGAGCATCCCATTGATTATGTTCTTTGGCATTACCTTGTATTCTAGCCCAAGAAGATACTTAAGTTCATCTTACATATGTGCTCCCTCAGCCTCAGAAACAGCCATTTGTCTTGGTACTTCTAGATCCTTTTATCAGAAAATGTTATTCAAAACGAAGCCCAAGACACTAGGTGATTATTATAATAGGCATTTTGGCTCTTTTAGACCTTTTTTTTTTTTTTTAAACTGTCAAAGAGGAAAGCTATGGGTTTGTGTTAACCCTAACATCTACATGTACCTATAAGCATGTATAGCTATATCAATCCCTACCAATATTCAATGAGATATAAGTCCTTCTCTGTATCTCTGACTCTAATACATCATTGCATAGATCATTCTAGCCTTCCCTTGGTTATCTATAAATTCCACTCACACAGTTAGAAAACTTCCCACCATCCACTATCAATTTATTTAATTGTTTAATTCCAGTGTCCATAGATAGCTGTGTCAGAATTGCTAACTCATACCCCTTTGGGGAACAATTTAATCAACTAGAGTGCAGAGCCTTTCTGCAATTCTGTTTGTCTTTAATCTTACAGCCTTTGATGCAAGCATTACTTAGACAAGCATCTTTTCCTTCTTCCACCAGTGTCTCAGACATTTGTAGTACAATTTGATTCTCTTGTCATTGTCTTCCTTTTTCCTGAGATCTTTGACCACATGAGGGATTTGTCAAGTTTTCATACATTGAGGCTTATTGTTTATGCTGTTCAGCATGTTTTGAGAGATGTATAATGTTACATAACTGCCACTACAATATATAGAATATTTCTATCACCCCCTCCCAAATTTTATCTTTTATCTCTTCCTCACCTAGAATCTTTTGAAACCACTGATGTTTCCACTGCTTTTTGTTTTGCTCTTTCCAAAAGGTCAGACAGTTGAACTCAGCTAGCCAGTGGCCTTTTCAGACTGACTTCTTTTGCTTAGCAATGTGTACTCAAGGTTATTTCACATTGTTTAACACATTTTTCCCTAGATAAAGGTCTAGCAGTTTGATATACTACACTTTATTTATCCATTTTCCCATCAAAAGACATTTTGCCCTACTAGTTTTGGCAATTATAACTAAAGCCATTATAAATTCTATTAATGTACAGATTTTCATGCGGACATAAGTCTTTATGTTGGTTAAATAACTAGGAGCATGAATGCTGAGTTGTATAGTAAGAGTATGTTTAATTGTCTAAGAAACTGCCAAACTAATTGCCAAAGTTACCTATACCAATTACATGAGGGCCAGTGATGTTGAGTATCTTTGATATGCTTCTTAAAAGTTTGTGTATCTTCTTTACTGAAATTACTTCAGATATTATCATTGAGTCTTAAGAGTTATTTTTATATTTCAGCCCTGTACCAGATCTTATATGGAGACCCTTACATGCAGATTCTTTATTAGATATATGTTTCACAAATATTTTCCCTCATAGTATGACTTGTCTATTCAACCACTTAACAGCATCTTTTGTGGTTTTAAATTTTTATTGTTGTAAGAGGACACACAGGGTTGAAACAGCTGCCATAGATAAGATTGGTAATTTTAATTCAAGCTGTGTTTTCTTCCTCTCTTTCTATCCTAGTACCCACTGGTCTAGATTCTCACCTCTGGGCTCAGATTTTCCAGAATTTGAAGTCTTCCTTCTTGACTTAACTAGAGGGAAGCAAAGGGGGATGGAGGTGCTTGGATGTCTGGGGACCTGACTCTGTTTCTTGTCACTACTAGCAGCATGGCCTTAAGTAATAGTGCTGTACTCTTATTTCACTTACTTTGGATATTGTGCTCTATGAGATAATAATGTATGGGAATTTACAAGTGAAAGCTTTAATGCCAAAATATTTGATGACTCTCAGAGCTTCAGAGTTGACTGCTATAAGTAAGCTTTCCAGCAAAAGCTTAATCCTTCTTTTGTATACTCATGGTAGCCTACTTGAGAGTGGCTGTTAAAACTGCAGCTGGTTCATGTCTAGAAAATAGGATCAAACAAATCCAAAGGCTTTATTCGACACCCAACTTTATGGACCTATTTGTTGTATGTTCTATTTATATTAGGCTTGGGTGTTGTATCTAGGAGTCATGTTTGTAAAGACTTCTGGCATCTATTAGATCAAGTAAAACAGCATAGGGCAATAGACCCAGTGTTTCAACTTTATCCTTCTTTTCTAAGGTATACAAATACGTAAAAAAATACTTAACTTGAATTTAAATGAGAACAGTCTTGTCTATGTGGAAAATAGTAATATATAATCACATGAGTTGTTTTTTTTTTATTTTGCCTTGGTAAGGTATTTCTATATTATTCTGTTTTCCAAGGAAAATAATTGGAGGGTTTTAAGGAGAAATTGATGTTATTTGATCTCTTTATTGAAGCAACTATAATTTGGTGTATACAGAGGAGAGTTTAGGGGGACAAGAACAGAATTGGGGAAACATACTAGGGAGTGGAAGAGAGGAGAGAAGCTTCCAGATGGATTGGACCAGCTGGGGATGCTGGAACTGGAGAAAAGGCTACAGGTTTGGAGTGTCTGGGGAGACAGAGAAGACTAAACATGCTAATGGATTAAGCCTAAGTGAAAGGTAGGACAAAATTGTCATCAAGGTTTTCATAAGACCATCCCAGTTTGTGCACTAAGTAAGATCCTACATCCCAGAAATCTAGCCTGGGGGTAGATGACCATGTTGTTGAGGGAATATCCACTCTTTAAATTCAGGTATTGAAGCCACAAAGCATTCAGGTCCCCCTTCCTTATTGCTAGGATTCTGGGGACCCTACTAAAGAATATTCTCACTTCAACTAACAGAAGACCTCATGGAGATCTTGGCATACTTTCTGGTAGAACTGTAACAGATATTTCCGAGAATATAATCCTTTGTAAGAATAATACAACATAACTGATAACTGATAACAACTGTGTGAAAGAAAGTTCTTAATTGCTAGGGGAAATTTAATTTTTCTGAAAGAGAAAATAGTTCAAGAAGCAGAAAAGTCATGGCTGCTCTCATTGGAAAGGTCTCCAATGAACACATTAATCATTACAATGCAGGCTTCCCAGAGTCTAAGAAAAGTTTGACAAAGTCTCCTATCCTCTTTTTGATGACTCCTTGGACAATATAGTTCAAGCTTTTTCAAAGTGTGGTGAGTATTTATTTCATCACCATGAATGTTTAGAATTCCATTTTCTCACATGTAGGTGGCCTTCATAAGAATGTCTTAGAGATGCACTTAGCCTTGAGGCTGTTAAATTTGGCCTCAATAGTGTCAGCTAAACCACCCATCTAGAAACCACATACTAAGATGGTGTACAGCATTTGTGAGTGTTTCTTTTCACTTGATTCTATTTCTTAGAATTGAGTCTCCCTCTCCTTGCTTCTGTTATAACATTGACTCCTATTTGCTTTTTCTTTGTGCATGCTTTACACAGCAGTGAAAACATTTTGACTAATGCTATATATGAAGCTTTGAACCTACCCATGGGGAAATGTTAAGAGTCTTTTCAAAACCCCATCTAAGATCGTGTAAATGAATGCATCTTTACAAAAGGGAAAACTGCTAAGTGTCAAGTATCGCTTCAGAGTGCTGCTCTTGACTTTCTTAATTCACAAAGCCATGCCTTTTATCTATTTTTGCAAACCTGCTCTAGAATTGATTGAATCAGCTTTTTATGTGTGGCAAGAAGCTGTGTTATGGGAGGGGGCTAGGAGCAGGCTTTCACTAATTCTCATATATACTCCTCATGAAAGCAGGATGGCTTTCTATCAGGTGATGGGGTTTAGTGGATGTTCTGGAAGGTTACCTTGTTTTACTTTTCTAAATTCCACAGCAAATTAGAAATGAAGTAGTTGACTCTCTTGGCCCATTTCTGACAAGACCAGTTTAAAATCACCATTCAGTGGGCATTCATGATGAATCCTGATCACACCATTAGCTGCTTTGGCAGGCTTGTCATCCTATACTTTCCAAATAAGCACAGAATTATGGGAGATTGAGTTTTCACTACTTAAATTAGAGGATTCGAATTTGAAGTAATTGTTTAAAGGCAAGGAAGAATTATGCTTATGAGATTAATGAATATTTATTTACTACACGGTAATGTGTCACTGAATAGCATGCCCATAAGCCCAGAAAAAATAGATTATTTCTTCCAGTGAATAAATAAGGAAACTGAATCTGGGAAATGGAAGCATATGTTTCAAGGTTTTCTCAAGCTCACAATAATAGTAAACACTAGACATAGGTCTACACATACTGTGTATATTGCAAACAGAGTCATGTTTATTTTTAGGCTCCTATATAGTTTTTTGAGGTAATCTCACAGAGTATTTCATTACAGCTATGAGATAATCAGTATGTCTAACTCCCAGGCTGGTGGTGTTCCCACTGTTCCTTGTAGGTTCATTGTCAATTAGAAAACCAGAGAGAAACAGCTCTCTCTCTTCTCTGATCCTTTAGGTTGGGTACAACTGATCAGTGACACTCACTGAAGACAGAAAGGAGGAAGCCTGACATTCTTCTGATCTTTATGCTTCTCAGGTCTCTGAAACAACACTGTGGACTTTCTATATAGGAATACATCATTTAAAAATTAAAATGTTAAGTGCCTGCTTTATGTAGGAATCTATAGTAGAGAATATGAAAAAAAAACAACAACCAAAAGAAGAAACCTTTAATTAGGACATTCAGATGGAGATACAGTATATGGATGTCAGAGTTACCATTGGATATAAGAGATAGAGAGGATATGAATGTAGATTTATAAGCCATGCATATAATGAAATTTTATGAGTCTTTGTGAAACAGCATGACTTATTGGAAGGATACCAGAATTAGGAGTGATGTCTGTGATAGAGTCTTATTTTTGCCTCTTACTTGATATTTCTGGCAATCTATATAACCTCTGTAAACCCCTGATCCCTTCTCTCAGAGCAGAATAATGATCATTATTACCACAGCATTATCACAGAATAGCAATAAAGTATGATGACTTGCTTAGAATGTGCTATCAGCATTTCCCTTGTGTTATTATTATTACCATTATAAGTAAATGCAAAGAAGGAGAGGAGAGTGAGTGCATGTAGACTAACCCTACAGTGACAGTGTGACTTTGTAAATTCAATCTTAGAAGACCAAATTTGAGCTTGTGGATCTTTCCCTAGGGATAGATTCATATCATAGATAGAAGAACTAATGATAATTAGTCACATGCCAAAATTGTATGCAGAAAAAGATTAAGTTGCTAAATCTCTCTGAATCTTGGTTTCTCCCTCAGTAAAGTGGGGATAATTATATACACACCACATGCTTATTCTGAGAACTAAATGAGGTAATTTTGAGGATTACATGAGACAAAGCTCCAAGAATAGTCTCTGGCACATGTTAAGGGTTTGGAAAGTTGGCTCAATCACTGTGGAAAAGCTGTTCAGTACCATGGTTACCTATCCTCACCACTTGCTTTGACCAGTACTTAAGTTTTCTCCCCCTGCTTTCTTATCTGTATTTGATTCATCATTACAATGCTTAGCAATAATACCTTAGATAGGTGTTATTAATAGTAAATGGATAACAAGGTGGTGGGTAGAGAGGAAGTCCATGGAAGCTGAATGTTTACATAGATGAGAATAAATGGGAACTGTCTATCTTTTTCTTTCCACTAGTCAAGGTCCAGTGTCTATATGGGTAGGGTGCTTCTTATCATGCAGATAATCAAACAGAGTCAAAGACAGGAGACCCATAGAAGACCACTATACCTGAAATTGCCACAGGCGAGCTATTTAGAGAAAAAGATGGAATAAGGAAGTGGAAGCAAAATTTAGCTGGTTTACTTCCTTGAACTCCAGAAAGGAGATATCCTTTAATTTCACTCACTTGGAAGACTATAATAAAATGAAACATTAAATTTATAGTCTTGGGGATTCATTATCTTCAGTAAGTATTATAGCTACACTGTCAAGTAACAAACACTGTTCATCTAAAGCAGTAACTAGAGTGATGGATGGATACAGTAGGTCATAGTTCATCAGCAATAACTTACAAAAGCTGCTGTTAAAAGTTTATGTAAGGAATCTTCTGTTAGCCACTGTATAAGAAGTGCTAATTTCTTAATTTGGGTGGGACCGTCATATTAGCTGGTTTAAAAGGGTTTTTTTGTTTGTTTGTTAAAATACTGTAATTATATGATTTCTGAAATTTAACATGGTGAAATAAACTTCAGGAATTGAACCAAATAACAGGTAAATATATCAATACTGTGAACCTAATCTGTTTTTTTAAGGTGTCATTTTAGACTAGGTTATCTAGATCAGCCTTGACTGAAAGGAGGTTTACATTAAAAATGAAAATATTCATAGCAGTTCATACTTTTTTGTGATGTTAAATGTCAACATCTGTGATTCTGTTCTCCCAGAACTAAGTGAGCCAGGTCAGGGGACCAGGGATGATTGATATTGATGAGGTAGGGTGGGTACAACTTCTGAGTCAGAATCATAGGAGGGTACTAGAAGTGGAAATCCACAGCCAGGCAGCCCCTCTTTAGAGGCACCTGAGAGAAGACCAAGAAGCATGATAAGTGCTTGGACCCAGGCTCATATCAAGAGAGTGTAGTTCTGGATAGGGAATGGAGGGGCAGGAGGTCCTCTGGGTCATTGGCATCTGTATCATGCTCATTTTTGGTGATACTTGGAAACCTGCATTGAAGGTAACATTGTAAATGCAAAGTTTCATTCTAATTTCTAGTGAGGTTGTTCTCGAAGTACCAACATTCCAATTAACAACCCTCTAATCTGGCATACAGCAAAATTCAGTAAGCCAGAGAGAGTAATTTTCATAATACAGAAAGAACAGGATTTGGGAGTTATGGTCAAGTGATATGAGATGGTCTAGCTTGATGCTTTCTTGAGAAGCAGAGTTTCGTATGGCTGGTGACTAATTCTCTGAGACCTGGGTGTCATTCTCCTTTCTTTTACTTTATATAATATTTTATGAATTTTTTTGAGATTTCATACTACGTATTTTGATCATATCTATCCCAGTCCAACTTCCAAGTCCTCCCAAATCCACCCTGCCTACCTCTTAACCCCTTCCTAACTTCATGTTCTTCATGTCCTCTCTCTCTCTCTCTCTCTCTCTCTCTCTCTCTCTCTCTCTCTCTCTCTCTCTCTCTCTCCTTTAAGTATCTTAGTAGGTCCAGTTGTATTGCCCATGTATGCATGGTTATAGGGCAAATCACTGAAATATGGTTGACCAACCAGGGTCCACACTCTTCAAGGAAAGTGAATCTCCCTCCCTAAGAATCCACCAGCTGTCAATGGCTCCTCAGTTAAGGGAGGGGGCAAATGAGCCATTTCCCCTGACTGCTTCTTGTATATGTTCTGTGAAAACCACAGTTGCTGTGAGTTTAAGGGTGCAGCGTCTCTTCCTTGTCTGGAAGATGTTGTTTCAATACTGTCCTATCCAACCCTCTGGCTCTTACCATCTTTCTGTTCCCTTTTCTGTGATGGCCCCTTAGCCTTGAATGTGTGTGTGTGTGTGTGTGTGTGTGTGTGTGTGTGTGTGTGTGTGTGTGGTGTATGTGTGTGTGTATGTATATGTGTGTGTATGTATGTGTGTGTATGTATGTGTGTGTATGTATGTGTGTGTGTGTATGTGTGTGTATGTGTGTGTGTGTGTGGTGTATGTGTGTGTATGTGTGTGTATGTATGTGTGTGTGTGTGGTGTATGTGTGTGTATGTGTGTGTATGTGTGTGTGTGTGTGTGTGTGTGTGTGTGTGTGTGTGTGTGTGTGAGAGACACTCATGTGTGATATAGATGTTCCTTTTACAGCTGAGTACAACAGTCACTTTCTCTCTGTACTTTGATCAGCTGGGAAAGGATAGTCCACAACATCCTCTTCAACTATGAAATTCTTATATCTTAAACTGTCTCTGATTAAACACTTTCATGCTTGTGGGTTTTTTCCCCTGGGAGTTTTACTACGTAAAACTGGAACTCACTATGTAGACCAAGTTGGCTTACATCCTACAGAGATTCACTTTCCTCTGCCTCTCAAGTGAAAAACTTTAATGTTTTAAAGTTAAATATCTAGTTGTACTGGAATCAATACAGGTTTTCTAACTCAATTTAATCTTTTATGATATTTTATAACAGAAATTTTAAAATTACATTACAAGTCTGTATACCATAAAATTAAATCAATTTATGTATATCTTAGTAAGTAACCCATGCTTTCATGATAATATTTTTTGTATTTAAATATATTTATTTATTAAAATTTTTTTTGTTTTACATATCAACCCCAGTTCCCCCTCCCTCTTCTTCTCCCACCTCCTCACTTTCCTCCCACTCTATCCCCATCCACTCCTCAGAGTGGGTAAAGCCTCCCATGGTAGTCAACAAAGTCTGGCATACCAAGTTGAAGGAAAGTCTAGCCCCTCCCCATTGTCTCAAGGTTGAGCAAGGTATCCCATCACAGGGAATGGGTTTTAAAAGAAATTGTAATGCATTTCTTTCTCATTCAGTCAGCATACAAAGGGCTATTGTGACATTTTCATACATATACATCAATATGCTTTGTTTTTATTTATCACTCCACTACCTTCCGTGACCCCTCTTCCTCTTTGGTTGCTCTCCTTCCTTTGGATATACACACAGAGTGGCAGATGTAAGTCTTACAATAGTCCTAGTTTTAGATTTCTAAACTGGTAGCAATAGAAAGTGACTTTCTCACCAAGAGTGTATAAAGTTCTTTTTCCACATCCTTGCCAGCATTTGTTGTTTGTTTCCTTAATCATGGTCGTTCTGATTGGGGTGAAAGGGAATCTCAGTGTCATTTTAATTTGCATTTCTCTGAGAGCTAAAAATATTTTTTTCATTAATTTTTAATGGCAACCAACTGATCATGTTGTCATTTGCCTGTGACCCCTGCACTTGAGAGGTAGAAGCAAGTGAATCAGAAGGTCAAGGTCATGCTAGACTACATATCCAGACTGTGACCACTGTGGCAGCTTAAGAAAAACATACAGAGCTACTTGCCTTGTCTCCAGCAATCACTAGTGAATCTAATAATGTTTAAAATTTTATTTTGCTTGTCCTGAGGATTTAAATGAGGGCTGTGTTCATGAAGCATGTGCTTTGCCACTGAGATACAGTCCTATATAAGCTCTGTTGGGTAAGAACTATTTTGCATCAATGGAATTGGACCAGAAAGAAGAATTTCTATGTTCAAGACCTTTGCACACGAAGATAATTTGTAAAGGACTGTAGTGATACATTGTGTCCCCCAATGTATTGTGTACCCTAATAAAACTTATCTGGGGTCCAAGAACAGAGCAGCCACAAGATTAGACATAGAGGCCAGAAAATGGTGGCACACACACCTTTAATCCTATAACTCAGGAGGCAGAGATTCATCTGGATTTCTGTGAGTCCAATGCCACATTGGAAACAGAGCCAGGCAGTGGTGGCACACACCTTTAATCCCAGGATTTGAGATCTCATGTCTAGCTTGGGAAAGACACATGCCTTTAATCCCAGGAAGTGATAGCAGGAAGCAGAAAGGTGTGTAAGGTGTGAGGACCAGAACTAGATGCTTTTAAGCTTTTAGGCTTTTTAGCAGCTGAAAAGTTCAGCTGAGATCCATTCCAGTGAGGACTCAGAAGCTTTCACTCTGAGGAAATAGGATCGGCTGAGGAGTTGGCGAGGTGAGGATGGCTGTGGCTTGTTCTGTCTCTCTGATCTTTCAGAATTCACCCCAGTATCTGGCTCTGGGTTTTTTATTTATAAGACCATTTAGCAATTCATCTTACAAAGGACATTTGAAGTTGCTGAGATGAAGACCACCTAATTGTGTAAACAGAGGTGGAGTTTCTCTGTCCTGACCACCAAATTCTCTTATTAATTACAAAATGCTCAGCCAATAGCTCAGGCTTATTATTAACTAGCTATTACTTTTAAATTAACCCATTTCTATTAATCTAGGTATTATTACATGGCCCATCATCACCTTACCACTTCTTTGGCATCTTGCTTCTTGGATGGCTCAGTGGAGTGTCTCTTGACTCTGCCCTTCTTCATCTTAGTCTTTGGTTTGATTTCCTGCCTAGCTTTATCCTGCCTTGCTATAGGTTAAAGAGCTTTATTATTAACCAATGAGAGCAATCCATATTCACAGCATACAGAAGGACCATCCCACAGCATAACTGCCTTGACAGACTGTTTCAGGCCCTTCCTTCAACTATAGTCAATGCTTTCCATGCTGTAATAATTGAGATTATTGAATAGTATGAGGTCAAACATGAGGACACATGCTATGTGCCTTGCTTTTCTCCCTGGTGAAATAATTTCACAAAATGTCAGTGTCACAGATCACAAGCTTCCAGGTCCCCTAAAGGCTCCTGGTGGGATGTAGGTTTAGGCCTTGTGTAGCTTACTCTACCCATTGGGGCACTGCTGTTCACCTGCGATCCCAGAATCCAGCAGCAAAAAAGGAAAGGAGCATTTTCCATTGCTAAATTCTCACAGTCTCTGTTGGGCTTGTATGGAACTTGTTTGATAGTATCCAGCTGACCCATAAAGACTGGGATTTAAAGAAGACAGAATGCACCAAATTCAGCCCTGTTTCCAAATATATAACACTTTGTTGTGCTACTGTGAAGAGGGCTGCAGAAACACTGACTTGCTATGCTTCAGTCCTACCCTCCATGGAGAATAGGTCCCTAATGCCTGGCCTGGAGTCTAATGCTCACATCGTGTCTACTTAGCATCCTGTAGCATCTGTTGAAATAAGAATAATGGTGATATGAAAAAAGGAATTGTTTTCCTTTGTTCCAACTTAATTTTCACTCTTTGTTAATTTATACAGTTTTATTTTTTATATGTGTGGGTGTCTTGCCTGCACATATGTTTGCACGTTTGTGCCCCATTTGAATGCCCAATGAAAATTGAAGAGGGTGTCAGATCCTCTGGAACTGGAGTACTGGGAATATAGCCCAGGTCCTCTGGAAGAGCAGCCAATGCTCTTAACTGCTGAAGCATCTCTCCAGCCCTCTTTGTTACTTTTTCTTCTCACATAATCCTTAACATTTTAGCAGCAGTTGGACTTGTGAATATGAAGCCCACCCATACTCTCAAATATGACACTCACCCATACCTCCCAAATATGAAGTCTGCTAATATCTCCAAAATATGAAGCCTGCCAATACCCCCAGATATGAAGCCCTCTCATGACTCCTGAATAAAAAACAGCAACCTCTTCCTTGTCCTAGTGAGATGAGGGCTCTTGCATCAGAGAGGAGTGATACAGGGCTGGTGATGAACTACATCTGCCATGAACATACTTCTATCCTCTTTCCTCCCTCCCTCCCTCCCTCCCTCCTTCCCTCCCTTTTTTCTTGCCCTCCCCCACTTTTTTGAGACAGGGTCTCATATAGCCAGGCTGGCCCCAAAATTTCTCTTTTGCCATGACTGACCCTCCTGCCTTCCCCTCCCAAGTTCCAGGATTTTAGATATGTTCCATGTGCTCGGCTTATTCTGTTTTCTTCAGAATATTCTAGGAACTTCTCTAAGCACTGTTTTAGCTGCTGACTGTATTCTAAGCACGGCTCACCCAGATGAGTTTCAACAGAGGTAGAAATCCACATGACTGGTGTTACCAACAAAAGGTAGAGTGATTTCCCACTTGCCCCTTTACACTTCATACTTAGGTGCCACCCACTCTCCAGCCCAGGCAGTTGCTATTCTGCCTTTTGTCGCTTTGGACCAATGTGTCTTATATCTGGCTTATTTTGTTCAGCATATTTTGGGATCTCTTCTAAAGACTTGGTGTGTGTGCCACTGATTCATTCTGTATTTATTTATTTATTTATTTATTTATTTATTTATTTATTATCTGTTTGTTTGTTTATTGTTTTTTGAGATAGGATTTCTCTATGTAGTTTTGGTGTCTGTCCTGGGTCTCACTCTGTAGACCAGGCTGGCCTCAAACTCACAGAGATCCACCTGGTTCTGCCTCCCAAGTGCTGGGATAAAAGGTATGTGCACCACCGCTGCCTGGCCTGTTTTATTATTGAGTATCAGTGCATTGCGAAAGACTACCAGTTCCCCTGTGGATGGATACTTGAGTTGTTCTAGTTTTGGTTTATTATTAATAAAGTGGTTATAAGCATTTATTCACAAGTCTTTTGTGGGGAGGCATATGTAATAGTTCTTTTAGTTAATATCTAGGAGTGGCTATGTATGAATCAACTTATCAGTGAGGACTTACCAAGAACATAAAGCCAGAAAGTAGTCAAGCTGTGGTGGATGAACTCCAGATGCCTGGATTTAATTTTGTTTCTATAAATCAAATTAGCTAAGTAGTTTCTTGAGGGACCCCCCACCTCACAG
This sequence comes from Onychomys torridus, assembly GCF_903995425.1. Classification (NCBI taxonomy): domain Eukaryota; kingdom Metazoa; phylum Chordata; class Mammalia; order Rodentia; family Cricetidae; genus Onychomys; species Onychomys torridus. The sequence goes on along the minus strand of NC_050446.1, from coordinate 87,399,216 downwards.
TAGCCTACCCTCTGTTCTTGGAGATAGACCAATGGTCTGGGGTCTGAGCAGATGTTACATGCCTACTTCCCATTGATCCCAATATTCCTCTCTAAGCACTTAGCAGTAACTGCCTTCAAGAACATGCTGTTGCTGCAGCTTTTCACATGGCATTTTCCTCCATCACTACAGTGTCTTCAACTTGGACATAGTGGGGATGACATTGGCATCTTGGATGCAGGTTATCAGCTTGATTGTGGTCACTCTGTGACTTCACTTTCCATGGATATGGCTGGTAAAGAACACTAGATTCCAATTCCCCTTGGTGAAGAAATTCTCTTCTTTCTCACCTGGGCCTGGGGGCTTAGTAAATATATGAAACAGAATAATTACAAATGGTATACCCTCAGCAAGCTATAGAAAACTGGAAAGATGAGGTACTAGTGCAGTGATTTAATGAAGATATGCTAGTGCAGTTTTTTTAATTTAATTTTATTTTATTTTTGAATGCTCCAGATAAAACTACTTGCCCATGCCTGAATTCTCCATTATTATTATTTTTTTTTGAGCTGAGGGTCGAACCCAGGGCCTTGCGCTTGCTAGGCAAGCGCTCTACCACTGAGCTAAATCTCCAGCCCCTCCATTCTTGCAACGTGCTATTACATGGAAACTGAAAGCACTTGAGGTTCCCTGACCTCCAGCAACATTATACATGCAAGATTTGATCCAAACAAGCAGCAGTGAGGACTTGTTTCATGTGGCAGTCAGTCCCAGTCCCCCGGGCCCCTCCAAGAGCCCCTTGTTTTGTGTTGTTCCCTTTTGGAGCAGAAACAGCTTGGCTAGTGTATGAAGCACATGTGCCAAACCACTGTGTGAGGAGTAACCTTGTGGCATTTTCAAAACAGATTTCCAGGATCAACTCTCAGTGATGTAGAGCTGACTGGTCTGGGCTATAGCAGACCAGCTGTAGACAGCTGCATGTTAGGTATCCTCAGATCTGATGCAGGTTCTCAGGGAACTGAACTTTAGAAAGAACAATGGAAGTCTGCCATTCTTTCTTTGAACAGAGCTCACTGGCAGCCCTTGACGGTAGCTGACAAGAAGCTAGCTGAACTTGCTTGGACTCTGGGGCTGAGCCTTCTGGCTGGCAGCCATCTCTCCACAGCCACACCTGGATCTCTTCAGAATGGTCTTCACAGTATCCCACAGGAGGTGAATGTGACAGGTTAATGTGTTATTTATAACACGTCATTCCTGCCTCCTGCAGCCTGTCACTCCTTATATTTTTGTACCAAATGCTTTGTAGCTCTTATAAATAAGAACTCCCTATTGGATTGTGCTATTACCTTTATTGTTTGATATTTTTGTCTTGTATTCTGTTTCCTGTGTTCCAAAGTGAACAGCCAGCAGATTTCCCATCTTCCTGACTGCACAGGTTTATTCTGAGAATTAAATGCACAAATATGTGTTATAGTATGTAGAAGAGAGCCTGACATACAGGAATTACTCAGTAAATTTTAATCATCATTGTTATTCCCATCATTACCACCATCATCATCATCATTATCATCTCACAAATATGAACCTACACATTTGTATAACTATGCACATATGTTTAGTCTTCTGTCCAAATGCTTTAAGTGGCTCCCCACATCCTGTGTAATAAGATGTGAACAATAGCCCAGCATTCATAGCAGCCCTAGGCTTCCTTGTCCATCTCAGTTTTCTTTTCCCCATAGTGTTTGAAATGAGCTGACATGCTCACTGTTTCCTCCTAGTCTCCTCCATGGTTTTTCTTACACTAAGCTTCATGATGAAAGAACCTTAAGTACTATCACCATCCTTTAGTACCAAGCACAGGCAATATGAACACATTGTCCTCATGTGAAAATGAGATTTTTCTGTGTAATTCATTCATACTTACTTTATGGTTTCTACCATATTCTTCCTTGTGTTGAAAATCAGCCATGTGCCGGGCGGCGGTGGTACATGCCTTTAATCCCAGCACTTGGGAGGCAGAGGCAAGCAGATCTTTGTGAGTTTGAGGCCAGCCTGAGCTACAGAGTGATTTCCAGGAAAGGTGCAAAGCTACACAGAGAAACCCTAGGCAAAGGAACAATAGGCAGCCAATGTGGTCAGTGCCCTCTTCTGTTATATCTCTTCATCTTTTTCCAAGTCTATAAACTTTCCATCTTAGCCCCCTTTCCATCCATTAAAAATACCTTGGTTCTCCATTGAATCATTGACTTGCTAACATTCAATGACTAATTTTGGGAGTATGCTAAAAGTTAATAATACCTTCAGAACTTCCTCTGCCATTTTAACAGTAATGACCTTAAATACTCATTTTGCATAGGGAATTCTCTTTGCCAATACATTTGAACATGAGTCATAGGACTCCTGAGATGTGACAAGAGTTGTTGTAGGTCTTTAGATTCATGAGTGTGTTAAAGTACAGATAGGTTCAAAACAGCGTGCAATTAACAATTACCAAGATGGCTGAGGGTTCAAATCAAGTGATGCTTGTGAAAAATATTGCCAACACTAGAAGGCATTTTGTTTCAGCTGTAGAAAAGTGTGGCAAGAGAAGGCACTTGGATAACTTCCTTCTTTGGACAGTGCTTGTCTTTGTTCTGAGATTGAGAGAGTGAACACTAGTTAGTAACAGGGAATCTAGAGTTCATATCTCTAGATGTAGATGAATTTTATCTCATGGAACCAAGAGGCAATCATAAACATCACCTTGTTTGGGATCAAATCTTTAAGAGATAGAAAGAGGAAGGTACTTATGACAAAGGAGGGTGGGATGAAGGAGGAGGGATATGGGCTTTGCTGATTTAAAAAATAAAGAAGCAGATTCTAGAGACTTTTAGTGAGTTCTTCAACAGTTCCAGGCAAGACTGTAGTGTAGAGTATGAAAATAGTAGTGTGAATGTTAGCAAACACATCGGGAAAAACAGGAGTCAGCTGAAGTTCAGCAAGAATGAAAGCAGAGCAGCTTTTCTGTCACCAGAAATTCTCAACAGTGTGGTTTCCTAAACAAGACCTAAAAGATAACAACACCAACTGGCATGCCAAGGTAGATGGGGGAATTCTCACAGGGCTTCACTCCTAGAAGAAGAGCTACAGTCAATTGATGATGATGATGATGATGATGATGATGATGTGTGTGTGTGTGTGTGTGTGTGTGAGAGAGAGAGAGAGAGAGAGAGAGAGAGAGAGAGAGAGAGAGAGAGAGAAATAAGAAGGCATAAATTTTAGAATGAATGGGAGGAATTGGAGGAAGGAAAGAGAAATAGAGAATGATGTAAATATAGTATTCATATAAACTACTAAGAAAAAATAAATTTAAAAAACAAGTAAAGCAAACAAAACACTAAAATCAGTCATTTCACCTACTGTCAGAGTAACTGTAGCTAACAATGGTGCATTGTGTATTTAAAATTTTCTAAGAGGCTATATTTTATGTTAAATATTCTTACTATAAGATGAAGTTAATAATGATATAAATAGTAATAAAGGAGGCAGAAGGAAATTTTGGATATGTCTATGGCCTTGATGGTGATGAGTAGTTTTATTGGTATATAATTCATTCAAATTCATTAACTTACATACATTAAATATGTAAAGATTTTTCACATGCTAGCTATAACTTTATAAAATATTTTTTAAAATGTTATCTCAGAACAGTTGTGTTGTGGTATATTTGATCACACTGTGAACCCCGAGTTTGCATTTGCATTAATTAAATAAAATTAACCTTGGGTCAGGAGGCTGCATTAACAGCTAGCTGACAGAAAGTAATCACAGAGCTTCAGAGGGCATGCAGGAGAGACAAGAGTCGCAGGAAGTAGTAGGGTGGGGGTTGGGGTGGTGCAGCTGAAGCATGAAGTGTGGATCTTCCATGGATGCTAGCAGGAGAGAGGGTCAGCTAGTTGCTAGTCTGAGCTCACAGGTTTTCACCCCAGCCTTTGAAACTCAAGTCTTATTTATAGTTAGAACAATAGAGATTTAGTTAAAGCTACCTTTAGTGGCAGCTACAGGGCCAGGGCCTGAGGGAGCAGAATTCTCACCAGGCCTCTGCTAGAAAAACAGCCAGTAACTGGGAAGTCGCAATTGCTGGCTGAGATAGCAGTAGATTAAGGTGCAGCCACTGTGCCGAGGTTAATACAATACAGATGGTTTTTATTAATTTGTCAGCATTATTTAGCTCAAATATTAAAACAGTGTTTTACATGTGTATCTGCAGGTCAAAGGACTATTCAAGTTTGCATAATGCTCTTGAAAGCATTATGAACCAAATTCAAAAATGTCAACCGAATGATCTCAGAACTGTGCTCAGTAACCAATGCCCATAACTAAGACACTAACTCCTTATTAACAAGCACATACACTGCACATGAGCCAAGATTTGGTCAGCTTCCCATAGTTTCTGCATTATCCTCAAGCTTCATTCATAGTAAGTGACTGCCAGATGAGTCCATGGATTAAATACTTTGACAATTGTTTATGAACTTTCCACTATTCATATTCATAGTCAGCCTGCTTTATGGTCATGTGTTATTTGTTCTTTTGTCATTCACATTCAACAGTTTTATCATTGAATTGGGTTAATTTGAAAAACATGCATTTATAAAATTTTTCAAAAGTAGCTAATATATCAGTTGGATAAGTAAAAGTGTGAAGACAGGCACACTGGACCTCATCTAAGAAGATAGATGTGAATAGGAATAACTATGGGGCACAGCACTTCATTTCAAAGAATAGAGGACCAGCAGCAGTGCTACCTGTGAGCAAGACAGGTAAATTGACAACAAACTCAATAAGAGTTAACAGGATGTTGTGTCTGCTGGAGAATCCCTGTGAACTTCAGCTGCAGTGTGGTAAAGACATGTTAGAGGAGAAGCCTACTATGTAAGTGACTTAGGACAGTAAGAAGACTTGGTAGCATATGCCAGATGGAACCATAAGACCCATGGGAGTGTGGAGCCTGGAGACGTGACAGGTGGCTTTAACTATTCAAAATACAAGTGAATTTTGTTACAGATAAGAATTTTGCTATATAAGGCCCAAGTGGGGAACAATGAAACCAACCAACACAAAGCAAGTAAGATGGACTTGAGCCCAATTAGTGAAGGGATTTCTAAAATCTAAGATGGAATGGAATATTACAGAGGAAGTAAGTACCCCATCTCTGTAGGGATGCAAGGATGGCTTAGTAACACCAAGTGTGTCTGTTATCAGTGTAACAAGTCTAGAACTGAGTCTAGAATTGTATTTATTTACTTATTTAATACTAAAAAGGCACAACTGATGATTTAAGAACTATGAAAACTGAATAACAAAATACTGTTTTAATTTCTGACAGTAAATTACTCTCAGTAGCCAGAGGCTGTGATAATGCCTGGTGGCTGTGCTGTTAAGTCAGAAACCATGAAGTTTATTACCAGATGTTAAATGCTGTCACATTGTATTTCTGAAAAATATGTTCAAGAAGGTATGAAGGAAATAAACAATTCCCTCCAGTACTTGTAAAGACCTCAGCTCCATTCTCTTACATTATCCCTCTTCTTTTTTCTGCCTCTCCACTCTTATTTTCTTATGCCCAGATAAGAGAAGTTTTCACTGGATCATCATCATCATCATCATCATCATCATCATCATCATCATCACTTATTATTTGATCAAATTCTTACTGTGTAGCCTGTCTTATCTAGAATTCACTATATAAACCTTGAACTTACAGAGATTCACCTACCTCTGCATCCCAAGTGTGGATATGTTGCACCATGTCTGGCAGTTTCCTGGATATTTTCTTGTTTTGATAGAGTTGGCTGGGTGTAAATGATGGGGAGGTTAGACTAAATTAATGGAAACATCAACAACGACACATATACACACCAACTTCACAGTGGGCAAAAGATAGAACCTAAGCAAGAATCCTATGCAGGCTTTGACTAGGTGAGGACAGTTTATAAACAACACTAAGTACCTGGACATTAGGTTTCCTAAAATAGGATTTATTTGGGAGTTGTACTCTGATTTTAAATCCTGGGAAAACAGTAATATTGTCTCTAATATACAAATATAATAATAGAAGTGACACATTCTGGGCTGCTTCCATCTCTCTGGACAAGTGTCAGTTGAGGTGCTGGCTGAGGCAGTGACATCACATTCTTCTCAGTTCACAAATTCTCTGTATTACAAGGGACCTCTCAGGTTTGCAGTATAGCCTTGTTCCTTTTATGATATGATCACTACCCCCTTTATAAAAATCAGCTTAGCTACCAATTCACAGAAAAACATAAGGACTTGGAATGAAGACTAGATAAACCCTTATTGAGTCTGAATTGCCTTAGCTCATCCAAATATGTAACACAGGACTTGATTCTGAGTCCTATCTGGGTTTTTAAGTTTGAGAGTATTCTGTTTCTCCCATTAGAACATACCTCTGTATCTGCAGGCTTGTTGAGAACACACGGTTTGGCCTTCAGTCCTCCCACACTGACTTGTGTGTCCCTCATTTAATGTTGGATTTTCCCAAGGTTTTTCTGAAACCACAGGAGATGGATGAGAGACCTACTTACTGGCTTCTCACTGGCAAAATTCAGTTTGGTGGTGATGTTCAACACAAAGTGAGGACTGAAGAAACAGTCAAGTACTTGATGCACAAGCATCAGTAGCTCACTTTGACCCCAAAGTCCAAGTTTAAAAAAGTACACAAAAACTCAGGTGTGATGCTGTACATTTAAAATTCTAGCTTTGGGGAGGTTAGTGTATCGATCTAAGTAGCTTGCTGTTGAGCTATCCTAGGCTGCTGTTTGGTGAGTTCCAAGACAGTGAGAGACAATGTACCAAAAGCAAAGCACCTAACGAACAACACCCGAGGTTGCCCTCTGGCCACTGAGCATGAGTGCACATGCACATATACATCACACACACACACACACACACACACACACACACACACACACACACACACATTTGTACTCCTTCTGGTGAACATTTTGGAACACCAAGGGAACCTCCTTACTTCTTATTTCCATGAATCTCCTTTACCTTCTGTCCACATAGCCAGAAATAAAAGAAGCCTCTTCCATGGAGTGGGTTCTAGTGCTCTGAGATCTGTGAAACCAGCCTGCTGGCCTCCATAGTAAATTCTGGAAGATGTGAAGGTGATGGATCCATCTCAGGACTCCAGAATGTTTTCTCATTCTTAGGGACACTGCTCAAGATGTGAGAGAGGCCCTGCATTCTAAAACCCATTTTACCAGAAAAACTTGGCTTGTCTGCTTAATTACAACATGGACTGCTGTAGACCAGATAGAACTTAACATATTTGAACTATATAATGCCACTTGATATTAACATTGCTTCTATAACCCTCCTATTTTCAGAAAAGGAAACACTCAACAGAGTATTAGGTCATTTGCTGAGTCACACACCTAGAAGGTATCATAGCCAGACAGGATCACTTGAAGACCGGGTCCTGACCACCCTTCTCTGTTGTCCCAGGATAGCCCTTGCTAGCTACTTCAAGCACTTGTATTTGTAGTTCTGTATCTTTGTGCAGTTTCCGGGTCTCAGGTGGCTTTGGGCATCCTTTTGTTCCTTGAGAATATTCCTTAAGAATCCACAGCTGATGTACTCACTGATAAGTGGATACTAGATGTAAAGCAAAGGGTAACCAGACCTCAACGCAGCTCCAGAGAAGCTGGGTAACAAGGATAACCCTGAGAGGAATGAATGGATCACCTTGAGAAAGGGAAATAGATGAGATCTCTATTGGTGAAATTATTAAGGCCACTCCACGTAGTTAAAAGGGAAGTTTATTTTGTGGGGTAACTTACAAATGAAGGGGTAGGTCGCAGAGTCTGGCAAAGGTATAGGGTAGTCCGGCGGCGTTCACTGGAGAACTCTGCTCGGTCCACCTCTCGCGTCCCGCGTCCCGGAACCAAGAGAGTGAGTCCTTCCCGATCCTTCGTCTTCCGCTTCCTCCTCTGCCCCGCCTTGTGGGTGTGACCATTACCGAAGCCTCAGTGGGGGTTGGAACTTCCAGGCCAATGCTGGGATGCCTATCCACTACATCTCCCCCTTTTGTCTAAATAAGAAAGTTCTAACCTAATACAAGACTATATATAAAGAGATGGTTATCAAATATTGTCCAGGAGTAATGAGGGATAATGACCTAGATAAGTTGGAATTACAATAAGTACAAACAATATCAAGCAAAAAACACATAGTAAAATCCAGGGAAGTCTAGGGCATGGGTAGGTGGCGTGTTACAAAGATCATTCCAAAAGGTGTCCTATCCTAAAGAACCTGAGTCTAATACATAATATATCCTATCTAAGATATTATATATGTATATATATTAAGTTGTAACTATTTAAGAAGGGAGGACAATAGAGGGGAAGGGATGGGGAATGAGAACATGAGGGAACAGGATAGTTGAGCTGGGGGAGGGGCATTGTGGGAGAGCAATGAAAGAGATATCTTGATAGAAGGAGACATTATGGGGTTAGGGATAGAGAGAAACCTGGTGCTAGGGAAATTTCTAGAAATCCACAAGGACGACCCCAGATTAGACTACTAGCAATAGTGGAAAGAGTGTCTGAACAGGCCTAACCTGGCAATCAGATTGGTGAATACCCTAGCTGTCATCATAGAGCCTTCATCCAGTAACTGATGGAAGCAGATGCAGAGATTCACAACCGAGCACTGGGCTGAGCTCCAGGAGTCCAATCAAAGAGAGAGAAAGGGATTATATGAGTGGAGGGGGTGTGTCAAGATCATGATGGGGAAATCTATAGAGTAGAGATGAACCAAGCTCATTGGAACTTACAAACTTTAAACTTATAGTTGTGGAACCTCATGGGACCAGAATAGACCCTCTGCATACAGTAGACAGTTGTGTAGCTTCATCTGTTTGAGAGGCCCCAGGCAGTGGGATCAGGATCTATCCTGGTGCATGATCTGGCTTTTTGGAGCCCACTACCTATCTGTGGTGGGATGCCTTGCTCAGCCTAGATACAGGAGGAGGGGCTTGGTCCTGCCTCCAGTAAATGTACCAAGCTTTGTTGACTCCCCATGGGAAGCCTTACTCTTTAGGAGAAAGGGATTTTAGGGGGGTGTCTGGGAAGGAGGCTGAAAGGGAGCATGAGGAGGGATGAATGGGAGAATCTGTGGTTGGTATGTAAAATGAATTTTAAAAAATTTCTTAAAAAAAAATATCCGCAGCTGACCTCTCAAGCCTCCTCCATCCTGAAGCTCCTCTTTCTCCTTCCATCCAGGATAATCTTTCTACGCATTCCCTGCTCATGCTCCAGAAGTATTTTCATCAAATGATCCTGTCTATTACGTTTGTGGAGATCATTTCCTCCCCTCTTTCCCTCTCCCTCTCATTCTCTGTTGTATCTATGTGTCATTTGTAATCATTTACCCTTCTAATTTATCATTCATTGCTCAAGTCCTCCCATTCTCAAGTCTTTCCCTGCCCTGTTTATTTTTCTTAACTCTGGATCCACAATACCTCTAACACAGCTTGAACTAAACTATTTTTGGAATGTATAAATAAATAAATAAATAAATAGTTGTTTGTTTGTACCTTTCCTTCAATAGCTGTCACATCATGCCTTATATATTATTTCTTTGCAAAATGCTTCTCTGACAGACTTGATTATAAACCTTGTGGAATCTAAGGTTTATACCATAGACAGCATTTTATTCAACATAGGTTCCATCCTCTGCTTAATATAGCATGCTTGTTAGAGCGTGTGCCCTAGTATGTGCTTGCTCTCTGGAATTGGAGGGGCCTCGTGAACTTTAAGCCATCACACTGCCACTTATTTGAACGTTACTGTGTTGCTAACAAGTGTTTGAAAATGATTCTCTTTCCTCCTGTAGGAGTCTTGGTACCATGGCAACCACATTGGTTTGATTTTAGAAGCATATCTCAGAACTGAAGGCTTTTCCTTGTACCTGCTGCTATAACAACCAAGAGCTTGGACATTTCCCTCCAAAGGGCGTTTGTTTCCATCTGAACATATTTAAGGAGGTATAGCCCATGCTCTCTAACATGGTTTCTACCTTTGCTGCCTACTCCCTACTCACCCAGGTCTTGGTGGGTTATTTTAAGGTCTGAAATCATGATGTTATCGACTCAATCACAATCACTACTTTGTTACTCCATCCCATGAGTTCAGATCTCTGAAGTCCAGAATTCCAGGGCCAGACATGCTGACCAGACATTGTACCAAGTTGTGCTGTTCACATAGTTAGCATCTTATTCTGGCTATGGCCAGTCACTAAAAATGCTGACCCTGTGCTTGCAAGTGATCACTGTCACAGCCCCGTGGAAAATGAGTTTATTGGACACAGAATATGTTCCCTGGTTTTCATTTTACAGTTAAGGTATTTTATGGGAAATTTCATGCCACAATGCTGGCAGCTCTGATGCAAGAAGAGCAAGGCTGTAAGCCAAGCTGGCTAATGTCAAACAAGGCATCTGAAGAAATAAAACAGGACCAAAGCCAGCATCAAAGCAGAGGCAGGTTCATAGCAAACAGGGAGGCAAACAGGGAGGACAGACATAAGACACTGAACGTGAAGATAACTCATACCTATAGCAGGTGCTGTTAGAGATGGGGACTTTGCCATAGAATCTATATTTTGGAGTGATAAAGCTCTTCCAACATGTTTGGCCTGTTTTTTCTCCTGACTGACCCCGAGGTTCAGAAAAGTTATTGGCATGTAGATGGTGGGCAGCAAACATTTGGTGAATGAATAGATGCAGGAAAGAGATTTATTTATTTAATATTTATTTGGTAGCATATTTAGCAAAGGTCTTCACAGCAGCACTGAGCAGGAGAATCCTGTCTTTTTTCTGGGAACCAACGATTGATTTTCCACCTGGATAATGCAATCCTGGAAGGACTGCAATGTCCAAGCTTTTGCTCAGAAGAAGCAGCGCCTGGATTCTAGTCTGCTGCTGACTCCAGTGCCTTCTGTCAGCTCCACTTTTGGAGAGAGAGTGAGCTGAGCCAGCAATGATGGCTAGCTCTGCAGGAACTCTCGGGCATTATCTAGTTTAACATGCAGCTAAGATCCCAAGGCCTAGAAAACTTCATTCTAAGCTGCTTACTCCAGCCAACTGGGCATTTGCTTTCATGAGCTGGTCTGTAAATGATGCTTTTGGGATGTTATACTTCTTGATACTCACCATGCATTTGCCAGGCAATGTGCTAGCTGCTCTACATGAATCATTCGGTCATTACAGCAGTACACTGAAAGAGATATCATCACTATTCCCAACTTAAAGATGAAACTTAGGCTTTAGTGGTGTCACTGCTTGGCCCATGAAACTTTAATTCCTCACTTCCAATTTCTATGCCTGCTTCAAAGCCATTAGAATTCTAATTTAGTGCATAACAGTAGACATCCTGATGTTGCTTGCTGGTTCATGTGTTCCTGGATGCCTTATTGTAGATTATTGACTAAACCTTCCCAGGCTCCTTTGTGCCATATTCCCATTTCTACTTTCAGTGAACTCAGAGAGTGCTAAATTCATTTTGAGTTAGTTACCTGGTAATCATGCAGATAGCCTTCCCCTTTGTTGTAGAACTTGGTTCTCCTAGCAAAAGAGCTGCCATCTTTATTTGTCCAATCAGCTGTGTCTGCTTGGGACCTGTGGACTATTGACATTTTTTCATAGAAGGATGGAAAGGGGGTGGTCATTTTATCCTCACCTAAGTATCCAGTCATTCCTTCTAGCCATTTGTATGCAGTTATTCCATAATTACCCCCATGGCCTCATGTCTGAGTATATAGGCTAATATAAACTAACAGAAAGGGGTTTCATTTACAGAAAGAGAAATCCATTGTTTGTGCTGGGTGTAGACTTTGTGGTGTAGTGTCTTTGGGTTCACCAATGCTCTTGCTAGTAACCCCTTACATGTGCCTGTAAGCAAGCCTAACAAATTAGTCTGTTTCCCTGGGGTAAACCTTGGTAAAATAGAACCAAATAGAACTTGATAAGTTATTGGGACCTTATGAAGAGGGGATAGATGTTGTTTATGCCTTCCCCAATCTGATGATTTATCACAACACCCTTCTTTTCACTTGACTTCACCAAAAAGCATCTGTATATGCCTGACCTTGACCAGGGAATCTTAGCATCTGCCTCTCTTTTAGGACTCTATCTCCATGTGTGATAACTAGGGTTCTTTCTTATTGCTACTTTCCTTTTTCTCTAAAGTCATGACTATATATACACAAGGGGGAAAATGATAATGTGATAGATTTATTTCTAGTTCACCTACCAAATCATGCACTACTGTAAATCAGATTTCTCTATTTATAAAATAGGGTAAAAAAAAAAACTACTTCAAAGGGTTATTGCAAGGGTTTAAATGAAATAATATATACAAAAAGTCTGACATGGTAAATTATAAACCCATGTTTAAGAAAAATCAGCAGTGGTAGGTGACAATCTGGTGCATAGATTCTTACGTATTTCTAGGCATTTTTCAATATTGTAACAATATCTACTTTGGTTTTGGTGGTTCTGTGTTTTTTATTTGCCTATAGCAAATTTCCAAGAGGGGACTTGACTTTCATATTCTGGTTATTTTAAACTGCATATAATACTAGAAAAGGGCATCATAACACTTTTCTTACTCTAGGTAAACAGTAGTCAAATTTGGATGCCTTCAAATTGCCCCCACAGTGATTGGAAGCAGTTGTGAATGAGAAGGTAGAGCTCTGTCTCACTTGTCTTAGTTAGTGTACTTATGTGCAAGTGTGGTTAGAGCTCCATGGAGAGTGAGGCAGGCAGAACTGAGCTCTTGACTTCTTCAAGACAGTACAGCTCATCCCTGTGATCTTTGGGAAGTATATTAGCAGTGATGGGCTCACTTCTTTAGACCAGCCCTAATAGATTAATTTATAAGCAGCTTTAATGGCATATGAGGCTGAAAACACATCATTTCCTGAAACAATAGCCAAGAGTTCTGACATAAGAACCTTCCAACTACAATCCATGTCTCAGGGGATGGAGCCAACAACCGCAGCAAGGGATGTGATCTTATGGTGTCTGCTTCTAACTCTGAACACAAAGTGTGTAAGACCTGACTCATGCCTTTCCCCAGTGACTGCCCACATTTACAGCATTTTGTAAAAATACACGATAAACAAAATGGGAAGTAAAATTTTTTTTAAATGCATCATGGTAGGAAAAGAGAGTAAGAGTCAAAGAACCATAATAAGCAATAGAGATGCACAGGTTTTGGTAAATTGTTGAGACTATGGAAAACTTGCAAATTTTCTCTAAGCTCCAGTTTCTGTCCTATAAAATGGTAGCATAGCTCCAGTAGGGGATTGCACTAAAATTTTAACTTACATAATATATACAAAGTACTTAGAATGATGCTCTGGTGTAGGGTTAAAAATGGGCATGGTAATTACTGGTATAGCTTATTGCTAAGTTTTCAGTAGTCAGGGGAGAAGAGAGGAGGTGATTCTTCTAGTGAGGCTGGTCATCTGGCACATGTTCATCCTATAAGATGGTGAGAGGAGGGATAAAACCTTAAAACTGCTTAAGAGAAAAACATCATCCAGAAAACCAGATACACACACACACACACACACACACACACACACACACACACACACACACCCTTCACATAATTTGGACATAGAACATTTCTGTCAACATGGAAAAGTTCTTTTTTGTCCCCTTCCTACCCTGGAGAAACTTAATAAATAAAACTTAATAAAACACCATAGTTTTATCTGGTTGGGCACTTTATACAGAGAGTTCTACCTTGTAGACTTCTGTGTGTCAGGATTCTTGTATTCAGGCTCAGGTTTTTAAATCTTTTATATTTAATTATTTTGTGGGTGTAGGGGTGTGTATATACCATAGCGCATATGTGTGGATCTCAAAGGACAATTTGCAGGTGTCTGCTCTCTCCTTTCACTGTGTCAGTTCCAAGTTGTCAGGTTTGACAGCAAAGTCCTTTACCTGCAGAGCCATCTCACCAGCCCCAGGCACCTGCTTCTAAGATCCATAACATTGGATATGTTAATGGTTTATTTCTTCCTACTGTTGAGTATTATTTTTATATGGTATTTATCTGTTCTCCTCTGATGGCCTTTGGGGTTTCCAGTTTATGACTGTCATGAATAGAGATACTCTAGGCATTCATGAGCAAAACTTTGTGGGTGTTTCATTTCTCATAGGATAGCCTTCAAGAGTATCCTAAATTGAGGCATGGGAGAAGGTCTTTGTATCTATAATTTAACTAGACACTATTGTTGGGGGCTTTTATTCTTTCGGGGGCCTGTCATCCAGCTCCCAAATGAATCACACAAGGAGGCTTAGTCTTAATTATGAATACCCAGCATTAGCTTGGCTTAGTTTCTTGCCAGCTTTCCTTAACTTAAATTATCACATCTACTTTTTGCCTCTGGGCTTTTCCCATTCTCTTACTTCTGTAAATCTTAATCTTATTCTGTGGCTTGCTGTGTAGCTAGGTGGCTGGGCCCTAGAGTCTTCCTCCTTCTCCAGCTCCTCTCCTTCTTTTTCTTTCTATATATTCTCTCTGCCTGCCAGCTCCACCTACCCTTTCTCCTGCTTCACCATTGGCCATTCAACTCTTTATTAGACTAGTTAGGTGTTTTAGACAGGCAAAGTAACACAGGTTCACGGAGTTAAATAAATGCAATGTAAACAAAAGTAACACACCTTAAAATAATATTCTACATTTACCACCTTTTGTCTAAACAAAAAGCAAGGTTTTAACAAAAACGGTTATCAAGTAAGAATTATATTTACAATATTCTGCCCATTTGCAGTTAGCATATTCAGAGAAAATAATGCATTATCTGTCCTATCTTAGTGAATCCAAAGTTTTACACCTACCTTCTTTCTATCATAATTAAGGAAAACTTCAACTATAGTTATCCAGTCTTCAACTCTTTCAAAGACGGAAAAGGATGTGAGATCACCTAACAGCAGAGACATTTGGCTGCTGGGATAGTCACCTGAGGTTCCTCTGCAATATTGGGGCCTTCATCTTCAGCCTACAGACCTAGAGTATCTGGCAGACTCTTCTGTGAAGCAGGAATTTTGAAGAACTGACCATCCTGCTGTCTTTTGGCAACGTTCAGCAGTCTTTTCCTGTGTGTCCTGCATGTCCAGTCTGCACAGCACATTGTCAGCAGTCAAAGGCAAGAGCAGTTTCTTTGCCCAGTGGCTGACCTTGCTACAATGAAAACAAACTCCATAAGGGGTTTCTTCAATGCTCATCATTTTCTCTGGAGTAAATTGGTGCTGCCAGGAGCAGATGTTTTCTCATTGTCATGTAAAACTTTAATTTAACAAAACATTTTAAATGCCATATTCTATAGATCTTTGAAGTATTTGAAGACCATCTATCTAAAATATATCTATTTGACCTAGAAAACATACCTAACATATCTACAAATTTGATCAGTATAAATAACTATTGACCTATATTTCTTGATTGTCTTATATAGTTTATAATAATAGCTTTCAAAAACTAGAACTTTACCTTACATTTTTAAATGAATTGTATAGATACAATACCTCAAACAAGAGTTAGAAACATATATACAATATGTGGTAACAAAACAATCTTAAATTTGCATCAATATACAAAAACCATTGAGACAAGAGTAGAAACATATAAAGTATAACAAAAACAACTTTAAATTTGTATCAATTTTCTATATCCCTCTAAATGATAACAAACACCCATAACTCACCAAATAGCCAAAACTACCCACACCCCCTAATTCTTAGGAATGTGAGCGTAGATTTCTCCATACTTCTTTCTGCTATCTGTAGATGAAGTATCTTTAGGGTCCCAAGAGAAAATTTTGAGATAATGACCAAGTCCTGGCAAGACCAGTAGTAACCTTTGCTGACAGATATCATCTGTCAATTTTAGGAGGTCTCACCTGATTAAACCTGATTGATATTAACCTTGAAGGAATCCACAGCCTCCCATCTCCCGTAGGAACAAAACTCCAAAACACTTTTGACAAATACATTTTTTTTTTTACTTTTTAAAAGTTAAGGCATTCCTAAAGTATCTAGATTGGTTCAATTTAGCACTCCAGTTCACAACCCTATGTCTTTTAGTAGCTGCTATTTGCTTAACAACAATTTAAAAAATTCAAAATCAATACAATAACATATACAATCCAGATTCTCTGTGTATTTTCCATCTTAGATGGCTCATTCTTTTTTACATTACTTTACTTCTTTCTTTAAAGACTCTTCTATCTTATAAACTATCCATTTTTTTCTATGACCTCTTCTTTTCTTAAGCCTACACACATTGTTAAACACACTAACATTTTTAGAGGTTTCTTTTTTCTGTCTAGACCTCTTTTACTGCATATCTCTAGTCTTTTTTGACTGTGTGAGAAAACCTTTAAACTGCTAAGCTACACCTGGATTCTCTGTATGCTCCTCTCAGCTGGCTGTGCCTACTTCTCAGGTCAGGAAAGCCAAGTGTGAAACTCACAGCTGGTTGGCCAGAGATTTTTCTGACCAGGAACAGCATTCAGCCTTCCTAGAGCTCTAGAATGCCAATGCTTGCCCTTGGCAAGCATTTTTACTTTGTTTTTTGTTCCTACTTAACATATTAGCTGATCAAGGGCTCAGTGTCCAGAAGAAACTGTCCAGCCGAAATTCTTAAAGGAGCCCCATCCTTCCCTTTTTTTCTTAGCTTTCTTAAGCTCTATGTGGAAATTCAGTCCCATGTTGAGTGCCAAAATGTTGTTGGGGTGGTTTTACTCTTTTGGGGGCCCACCATCCAGCTCCCAAATAAATCACACATGGAGGCTTAGTCTTAATTATGAATGACCAGCCTTAGCTTGGCTTATTGTCTTGCCAGCTTTCCTTAACTGAATTATTTTGTCTACCTTTTGCCTTTGGGCTTTTCCCATTCTCTTACTTCTGTAAACCTTACTCTTACTCCATGGCTTGCTATATAACTAGGTAGCTTGCCCCTGATGTCTTCCTCCTTCTCTGGCTCCTTGCTTTCTTTTTCTTTATATATATTCTTTCTGCCTGCTAGCCCTTCCTATCCTTTCTCCTGCCTTGCCATTGACCATTCAGTTCTTTATTAGACTAGTCAGGTGTTCTAGACAGGCAAAGTAACACAGGTTCACAGAATTGAACAAAGGCAACATAAACAAAAGTAACATACCTTAAAATAATATCCTACAACAAGTTACAGAATGTGAACTGTCTTTGGTAAAGCAAATGTTCTTTGAGGAGAAAACATCTGGAGACACTCAGGGGATACTGCAACCACTACCTGCAGATGGGGTAATGAGGGTCTTGTTCTAAAGCAGACCTGGTGGAGCATC
Source organism: Onychomys torridus (assembly GCF_903995425.1). Taxonomy (NCBI): domain Eukaryota; kingdom Metazoa; phylum Chordata; class Mammalia; order Rodentia; family Cricetidae; genus Onychomys; species Onychomys torridus. The sequence goes on along the minus strand of NC_050446.1, from coordinate 87,381,831 downwards.
ACAGATACTACTATAATCATCTAAGACCGTTCTTCTGTACCATGCTATTACCCATGTTCTCATTTATGTCTATGTTCTGTCTCAAATGTATTATTGTGCATAAAGTGAGTTTGCTGTGGAAGTTCATTTTGTGCATAAAGATCCTCATTTGCAGCAGCACCAGTTGTTAAAAGACTTGCCTTTCTCTATTGAATTCCTGGGAACTTTTGTTGAAAATCAATTTACCACATATGCGTAGGCCTATTTTTTGGCTCTATTCTATTTCATTGATCTATTTATCCTCACGTGAAGCAGTTTTGAACAAAATCTGGCAGAAATAACATAACCTCTTGTGGTTGGGAAGGCAATTTTCCAGCTTAAGGAAAGGAGGAATATAGCATATAGCTAGCTTATAATTCATTTTAGAGTCATACAATAATGGCACCTAATAGTTAAAGCCTGAGGTAAATTGGATGGCATATGTGCAGAATTAGTAAGGCCATGGTTACAAACCAACCCTGAAATTTCAGTGTTTTACTCAAATAGATGTTTACTACTTGTTAGCATCATGCTTAATATGAATTATTCTCTAAGCAATGACTCAGACACTTTGGCTGGTTCCCATCTTATATGTATGCCATCTAGATATGAGCATGAGAAAGAAGCTTAAGTACATGTTAAATTGTCTGCCCAGGACATGCTCATATTAATGTCCATTACCTGTTCATTGTCCCATCACATAACCCATAGGGCTGGGAAACAATAGTCTCCAACAAACCTAAGTGTTGTCCCTGCCACAGCTAAGCTCAGAAAGAATCAGAACATGAGCAGTTAGCATTTGATTACTGTAACACAGAAGCATTGAAGCCTAGTGTTAGGTTGTGGGCTCTAGAGCTAGATTGCTGCAGCTTAACCAATCCTGCCTTTTCCCACAGGGGTGACCTTGAGCATGCACATCTTTATCTGTTGTATGCAATGGATAATAATACTTATCTTAAGTAGTTCTTGTAAGAACTGAATTGGGGGAATTGTAGCCTTTAGGATAATGCTTTCCATAGAATAAGTATCTAATGTTTCTGTTACTCCTGGAGAAGCCTGTAGACATTGACGTGAGGGAGCCAGTCTATCCAGGCTTCCCTCCACTCTAGTTGGCAATTTCTTTTAAGCCCCTTGGAATACTTGGAAGGGAACAGAACATCAGAAATAAATCTTATCATTCTCTTTGCTGCCTGCCTCTGACCTCACACTACCTTAAACTCTGTCATGTTTCCTGGGAGAACTGACAGGTGATCAGAGTTCCTACACTGCAGAAACAGTTCCTCACGCCTTATCATCTAGGGTTGGAGGAATTCTGAGGTTTTCTTTTTGTCTTTGACAGAGGCTAATATGGTTAGCAATAAGCTGCTTTCTGATAACATCCAACAAGAAACAGGTTAGTTAAACCAGAAAACAAGGGCAGAGGGAATCTAATGTTTCCTTATGGAATCAACCAAAAAGGTGCCTGGGTGTTTCACTCATTATTAATAGGCCCAGAAAGGGGACAACATTATGTTCTAATATTACATTTAATCCAAGTGCAAGATTATGTAAGTTACTGAAAGTTCTCTTTTCCTCATTATAAGTCATTGGAAAGAAATTACTTCACATCTCTGTTGTCTACCTGTCCACACTCACAGAAAAAGTGTTCCAAGAGAAGTTTCTCAGGAACAAACAGTTGGGATGCTCCTTTGTAATCACAGGCATTGGAAAACTCTATTTTCAAGAATTTGAGATGTTTAATGGGTAATGTTTAGAAATAAGCCTTGAAGTGACCCTTGGCTATTAGTGACCAGTCATGTGGATGCTCTTCAGTATACTATAGGAGGAGGGGAAGTGAACGGCTGCATTGGGGATGGGGACAGACTATGACTGGGCATTACAATGTTTAATGTTGTGGTTTAACATATGAGAGAAAGAAGCTTTTTATCATTGTTCTCTTAGCAGACTCCTGACGTTAACTCCAGATATCCTGACTCCTCAGGTCTCATCACAGTTTGCTGTTTACTCAACTGGAAGCCAATAATGAGATTCACAGGTCAAGAAAAATGGAAGTGAAACTGAGTCAGTGAACTCTGCTCTGATTTCTAACTAAGTGACTTCTCTCCATGACAACCTTCTGTAAATGGGCTCCTAGTGCACTGGGCTTACAAAGGGGACTGACCACAAACCAGTTCTTGGAGGCAGGAAGTGAGATCGGGGAAGGGAACAGTTAAGTAAGTGCTTATTACTCGCTCCAGGGAAACCCTTACGACATTCTATTTTAGGGCATTTTCTGGCAGGGGATATTTATCTTTGAGTGACTTCTAAAGTTCTTTTAGCCATGGGAAAGCTGAACTGGGGATGAGTGAGTTATTAGCTACCAGGGTGCTAAGCATGGTAAAATTTTCAAGGGAGAAGGCTAAAGATAGAAAATCCCACAAGCAGTACTTGTTGTCAGAATGCCATAGGCTATGGCTCACATTACTTGGGCTTCATTCACCTTCTAAATATAGTTGGTCATATTTACCCATATTGCCAAGCAGTACCCTGGGTGATGTCTTTCAGCTGGTAGGGGCTGTATGACATTCCTCTGGCATGTGGGGCATTCTCTTGAAGCAGCACACATACACTTAAGCCTAGTCATATACAAAGTTCCAGAAAAAATGTGTCTAGCTTTTGAAGCCTTCTTAGTTCTAATAGTCTTGGTCACTATCATGACACAGAAGCTGTTGTGGCCCAATATTTAGCAAGGCCAGCATTTTTCGAGAAGTTTATTTGTGATATATTAATTCTGTGCTATTCAGTTGTGATTTTTTTTAACTTTTATTCTTCTCTCATACATTGCATCCCATTACATTTTGACCACCGTTTCCCCTCCATCTATTCCGCCTAGCACACATCCCCTGCCCCTGCCATGAATTCCTCCTCTGTTTCCCTTTTTTAAAAAAAAGGCAGGTCTCCCAGGAGTATCCACTGAACATGTCCTAGCAAGATACAATAAGACAGGGTACAAACCCTCAGATCATGACCAGATATGTCAACCCAGTGGGAGGAAAAGGGTCTCACAAGTCAGAGGCACTCCCTACTCCCATTGTTGGGAGTCCTACAAGAACATCAGGCTACACAACCATAAAGTATATGCAGATGACCTAGCTCAGACCAACACTGGCTCCACGATTGCTTCAGTCTCCATTAGCCCCTATGAGCCCTGGTTACTTGATTCTGTGGGCCATGTTCTTGTGGTGTCCTTGACCCCTCTGGCTCCTACAATCCTCCCTTTCTCTCTTCTGCAGGTTTCCCCTGCCTCTGCCTAGTGTTTGGCTGTGGATTTCCGCATCTGCTCCCATCAGTTGCTGAATGACACCCCTTTGATGACAATTGGGTCAGACACTGATTTATGAGTATAGCAGAGTGTCAAGAGGGTTATTTCATTGAAACTTTTTTCTTTTTCCTTTTTTTTTTATTGTCAGTTGTGTTTGGTTCTATCCTGGGTTTCTAAGCTGTTTTGCCTCTGGTTCCTGGCCATCCAGGAAGTGTCAGGTGTGGGCCCCCTCATGCGTTTTGGGCCACAAGTTTGGGCCCTAGCATGTCTTGCAGTCAGGACAAATTGTAGGCTGAAGATTTTGTGGCTGGGTTGATGTCCTAGTCACAATTCTATGGGTCTTGCCTGGCCAGTTTGGGCTCTGTATCCTCTATTACTAGGAGATTTCACTAGTGTCACTCTCATAGATTCCAGGGAGTCTCCACTGTACTAGGTTTCCACATTGCCCCCAAATGCCCCCCAATTCCAGTCATTTCTCCCAGTACTGATCCCTCCTATACTCATCTCCACCTGCCCCTACATAAAATATATTCAATTTGCCCTTCCCAGTGATATTCAGAGGTCTGCCCCCTTCCTTCCCTGTGTCTGGCTTACCTCACACAGGATGATTTTTTTCCAGTTCCATCCATTTGCCTGAAAATTACATGATGTTATTCTTTTTAACAGCTGAGTAATACTCAATTGTGTAAGTGTACCACATTTCTTTTATCCATTCTTCAGTTAAGAAACATCTAGATTATTTCTAGTTTCTGGCTTTTATGAATAAAACTGCAATGAAACATCATTGAGCAAGTGTCCTTGTGGTATGATGGAGTGTTCTTTGGGTATATGCCCAGGAGTGGCATAGCTAGGTCTTGAGATAGATTGATCACCAACTTTCTGAAGAACCACCATATTGATTTCTATAGGGGATGTACTAGCTTTCATTCCCACAAGCAATAGAGGAGTGTTTCCCTTTCTCCACATCCTTGCCAGCATGAGCTGTTAATTGTGTTTTTAATCTTAGCCATTCTGACAGGTGTAATATGGAATCTCAAGGTAGTTTTGACTTGCATTTCCCTGATTCCTAAGGATTTTGAATAGTTCTTTCACTATTTCTCAACCATTTGAGATTCCTCTGTTGAAAATTCTGTTTAGATCTGTATCCCAATCTTAAAGGGATTATTTAGTTTGTTGATGTCTAGCTTCTTGAGTTCTTTATATAATTTGGATATTAGCCCTCAATCAGATGTGGGGTTGGTGAAAATCTTTTTCCATTCTGTAGGCTGCCATTTTGCCCTGCTGATGGTGTTCTTTGCCTTACAGAAGCTTCTCAGTTTCATGAGGTCTCATTTATTGATTGTTGTTCTTAGTATCTGTGTGCTCAGTGTTCTGTTCAGGAAGTTGTCTCCTGTGCCAATGTGCTCAAGGCTGTTTCCCACTTTCCCTTCTATTAGGTTCAGTGTATCTGGTTTTATGTTGAGGTCTTTGATATCCATCATCCTGAACAAAACTCAGCTATGTTTTTTATTGTAGGGTAGGTGGCTATACCCTTATCGTTTTGTAAGGATCAATGATTGCCTAAGTGTCCATATTTATCTCTTCCATTGAGCAGAACAGCTTCTCAGAGTTGTACCCTGCAAGCATTCCCAATAAAAATTCAACAGGGGCCCCTATTGCCTGAAGGGGGTGGGGAGGCCAAGATTCCTTGGCTTGTTGTCATCTCAATCCAGTTTTTCCAGCCTCTTCCTAATAATCTTAAAATGTTTGGAAGAAAGACTATTCTGGAAGTGCCCAGGACATGTGTGTTGTAGGCAAAGATGGAAGCCCAGAGCAGGAAAGTGGTCTCTCCAGTGATATGCTAGGAATCTGCTCCAGAGGCCGAGGAATGGAAAGCCTTGTGAACTCAGGGACTTCTGATTACTGCTGTGTCACCAGAGTCCAGGACAGTGAATGCTCAAAACACATTTACAGAACTAGTTCTTTTATCTTTTCTTTTTGAGATTATATAGTTACATCATTTCTCCCTTCCCTTTTCTCCCTACAAATTCTCCCGCATACCCCTCCTTGCTGTTCTTCAAATTCTTCTCATTAATTATTACATACATAGATATGTCTATGTATATTCAGTCTGTAGAAGGTAACTTACATGTATGTTTTCAGGGATGACCATTTGGTATTGGGTAACTAGTTGGTGTGTTTGTCCCATATTTCAACCCTCTTATCACGTCTGCAAACCTCTGCTTTCCAAGCCTCAGTTGCCCTATTCTGAGGGTTGACATTCTGTTCCCCAGGCATTTGCTAAAGGCTTTGTCCTATCTTGACCACTCCACTCTGACACTTAATTCAGTACTGCCCTATGTTGAAATCAATCCTGATGGCCCCAAGACTTGGCAAACTCTTCTCTTTTGACCTCTCTTCAGCATAAATGACTGACTTAACTCATACTACCTTTAATTGCAGTTTCCTTCCCTGAGCATGTTCTGTTGGTCACCCACTTCACCTTCTGTCTTGTGGGTGTTTTGCTCCTTGGTGGTGAGTCCCACTATTCTTTGTAGACAAATTACTAAAGAGTCTTATTAATAAAAATCACAGGGCCAGATATTGGGGTAAAAACTGTGAGATGAGAGGAGCAAAAAGAAGCCAACCACATTCTTACCAGTAGAAATCCTCAGCCCAAAAGAGGGCACTATATATAAAACATATATATTCCTGTATACTCATGTCTAGATCCTTTCTATCCCTGCCATCTCACTTCCTCTCTCTGCCCAGCTATATCTCTTACTCTTTCTGCCAAGCTCTATCACTTCCTGTCTGTCTGTACAAACCTCTAGACCTCCATGGTTAGTGCTGGAATTAAAGGCGTGTGCCAGTCAGCACACCTGGCTCTTTTCCCAGTGTGACCTTGAACTCACAGAGATCCACCTGGATCTCTGCCTCCCAAATGCTAGGATTAAAGGTATTTGCTAACATTGTCTGACTTCTATGTTTAATATAGTGACTGGCTTTTTCCTCTGATTGTCAGATAAGCTTTATTTGGGTGCACAAATAATATATGACCACAATTCTTCCTTGAGAGTCTCCATTATATATCTTAGTTATATTCTTGCCTCCTCATCCATATCCTGTCTTAAATGGTAGGGCAATGTTATACATAATTATTTTCAGAGCTTGTGGAAACAGAATAGCACAGAAATCAAGGAGATTCAATATAGAGACTTCAAAACTGTACTAGAATTCAAATACTTTTAAAAGGTAAGTGAGAAATATCCAAAGAGCAACAGAGGGCATTGCAAGTAGATGCAAATTAGAAAGTGTTTTTGGAAAACTGCTTGTGGAGAAGTGGAGATGAAGTAAATGGTGAAGGCAGCAGCCAAATTGTAATGACTTACTTACTGAACGTTGGTACTTAAGCCTGATTCTATATGCATCAAAGTTTTGTTTCACAGGGCTAAAAGTAACAAAAGTCTCAACAAGAATGCTAATTGAATGTTTTATATTACATTTGAATACTATGAAAAAGAATGAACTAAATCAGCACATGATGTCCTTTTCATAAATAAGGTAACAAGCATTTATACATGCTTTTTATAAGATGTTTTATAAGATGTTATGTAATACATCTTGGAAGTTTATATAGAATATATTCATGAACTATTGTGATGTTAGGATTCCTGGGGGGTGGGATGAAGGAAAATGGAGTTTTAATGAAAATAATTATTCCATTTCAGTTGTGGGATTCATTGTGTCTTTTGTTAGTATTTAAACTTTTAAATTTGACTCTATATTGCCTTGTCTTTAAAAATGTATCACTTGTGCTCAGCTCTAAAGGAGACATCTTTATCAATCCCCCCCATCCTCTCTCTGCCTAAGACTCAGAAAACTTTGGGGAAGAAGAGGCAGAAAGAATGTTAAGAGATAGGAAGATGTGTGGGAGGGCTGTGAAATGCTGTCTTCTGGTCATGGCATGGCTATTGTACTCATGAACTCAAGCCAGCTCTGGTGGCCTGCACAACACCAAGTCAGTCAAAATTCTAACAGTGCTAGGAAGGAGCACATGGAGCCTCACCCCTGGAAAAGAAGCTATTGGCAGTTGATGGTGACTAGGGGAGGGAGAGTCATTTTTATTTGGGGCTCTGATGACTCAAAAATTTTCACATTCTCTCATCAATGGCTCATCACATCTATACATATGTGAGCATCACTAATTAGACTCTCAGGGTTATTAAGAGAGGTGAGTTGAAGGGCAGGTGGAGTAGATAATATAAGTATACAGTTTATCAATGTATAACATTTTCAAAAATAAAAATAATATTTAAAAATTTTTACTTTAAAATGACATGGAGTAGGGAAGGACTAGTTGGAAGGAGGAAGAAGCCAATAGGAGTAGAAGGAGTATGGGAGAGGGTAATAGAGGTCACAATGTGTTATATACAAGTAGGAAACTGTTAAACACATACCAAGTAGAGAATGTGGAGCAAGGGGAACTCTCTTCCACTGTTGGTGGGAATGCAAGCTTGTACAGCCACCTTGGAAATCAATATGGCATTTTCTTAGAAAATTGGGAATCCATCTCCCCCAAGACCCAGCTATACCACTCTTGGGCATATTCCCAAGGAATGCTCAATCATACCACAAGGGCATTTGCTCAGCTATGTTCATATCAGCATTATTTGTAATAGCCAGAACCTGGAAACAACCTAGATGCCCTTCAACTGAAGAATGGATAAATAAAATGTGGTACATATACACAATGGAGTACTACTCAGCAGAGAAAAATGATGACATCATGAGGTTTGCAGGCAAATGGATGGATCTAGAAAAAAAACATCCTGAGTGAGGTAACCCAGACTCAGAAAGACAAACGTGGTATGTACTCACTCATAGGTGAAAAACAAAGGATGACTAGACTGCTACTTACAACTCTAGGGAGGCTACCTAGAAAAGAGGACCCTAAGAAAGACACAGGGATTGCCCAATGACAGAGAAATGGATGAGATCTACATGAGCAAACTGGAGGTAAGGAGAGGTAATGAAGGGCAAGGATAGAGGGAAAGAGAGCTTAGGGGAGTGGGAGATCCCAGCTGGATCATGAACAGAGAGGGAGAACAAGAGACCATGATTCTTGAAGACCCCATGGGAATAGGAAGAAGCAAAGTACTAGAGAAGGCCCCAGAAATCCATAAAGATACCTCCACAATAGACTACTGGCAATAGTCAAAAGAAAGCCCGAACTGATCTACTCTGGTGATCAGATGGCCAAACGCCCTAACTGTTGTGGTAGAAATTTCATCCAATGACTGATGGAAGCAGATGCAGAGATCCATGGCCACGGGGTTGGGGATTTAGCTCAGTGGTAGAGCGCTTGCCTAGCAAGCGCAAGGCCATGGGTTCGGTCCTCAGCTCTGGAAAAAAGAAAGAGAGAGAGAGAGAGAGAGAGAGAGAGAGAGAGAGAGAGAGAGATCCATGGCCACGCCCCAGGTGGAGCTCTGGGAGTCCAATGGATGAGAAAGAGGAAGGGATTGTATGATTGAGAATTGTTGAGACCATGATTGGAAAAAGCACAGGGACAAATAGCCAAACTAGTGGAAACACATGAACTATGAACCAATAGGTAAGGAGCCGCCAACTGGATCAGGCCCTCTGGATAAGCGAGACTGTTGATTAACTTGAACAGTTTGGGAGGCCCCCAGACAATGGGACCAAGACCAGTCCTTAGTGCATGAGCTGGCTGTTTGGAACCTGGGGCCTATGCAGAGACACTTTGCTCAGCCTGGGCGAAGGGAGGAAGGGACTGGACCTGCCTCGATTGAATCTGCTAGGCTGAGCTGAATCCCCAGGGGAGTCCTTGCCCTGGAGGACATGGGAATGGGAGGTAGGGGTAGGCTGGAGGGAGGGTGGGAGGGTGGGGGGTCCTGGAGGAGGGAGGACAGGGGAATCTGTGGCTGATATGTAAAATTAAATTAAATTATAAAATAAATGTAAAAAAAGACATAGCAAGTAGAAATAAGAGTTTTTTATAACTAGTATTACTTGGTACCCCTCAAAGTGTTTAAGAAAACAATAATAATCTCAGGAAAAAAATTATTGGGCAATAATGAAGAAAAAGAGACAGATGTGCCTAGTGGAGTTGGAAGGATCAGGTGGCTGCCAGAGACTGTACAGGACTCCGAGGCAGAGGTGATGGGGTTACATAATAAGAATCAGGATGAATTCAGAATGGAGAAATGAAGTACAAGTGTGTCAGAATTTGAGGACACAAACACAGGAAAGTCAGGGGACTGGTGCATGCCTGCCACATTTGCATTTGTGTGCCAGCTAGCTCTGAGATGTTGCTGTCCACAGTGGGAAAATACAATTTGGAAGCTAGATGTAAGATTCGGGACTAGATCACATTTATATAATTAATATTTTTAAGAGAACTTCTGATTCTTGTCTTCCAAGAATAGTCTTTTGGATTTCACACCCAGGAACATGGTTAATACCCAGCAGTTTCATAGAATTGACCGCATCAATGCTTAGACTCTAAGCTTTTCTTTCAAATCACAGATGTCCAACTTAGTGCCTAGTGTGAGCATGGGGAAGATGAAAGAAAGCCTGACTTTTGTACATTCTGCCTGCATTTGATGGGGAGACAAGTTTGTATTCCCTTTATCAAGAATTGCTTAGAGAGTTTTGTCACAGCAAATATCTAAGGTACAGCTTTGGGACCCAGTAAAAAAGACTAGACTTCATATCTTCTTTATTGAGGCTTCCAAGAGCAACTGAGATGATCTGAGGTGAAGGCAAGGGCAACTAGTTTAGTAGATAATGCCAGTCAGAGGCATCAAGATTTTGCTTGAATTATGTGGATAATTTATGAGGTTCTCTGGTAGTAATTTTATTTTGTAAAGAAAAATAGAGCACTACATAGCTGTTTGTATTGTTATTTTAACTTTTAGTGGGCAAATGAAATTATGTGTACGGAATGACATTTTTCTATAAATTATAAGATCACTAAATGTACCTAAACAATATGCTTTATTTACTTTATTTACTCTTTTGTTATGAGTATATTAAAGACCCAGTCTTTTAAAATTATTTTCACTAATATGGTGGATGGTTATTAGCCACAATGGCCATGCTGTACAGTAGACCCCTGAACTTTATGCTTTGGCTATCATTCCCTAGCCTACATCTCTGCCCACCTTGAATATGCTTGGTTAGACTAATGGTTTCCCAAAGGCTGATTTAAGTTGGTATAGAATTTTCAAGGCTGAATCATAAGAACTTAAAAGCACAGGGAAAAATGCTTTAAAGCAAAAAATAACTCTGGAAAGAGACTAAATTATGGCTGAGAAACCAGGGGCCTTAGATTATCCTGACAAAATACTAAAGAAGAAAACTAAACAGGGTCCTAGGAAATTGGATGTAGAACCAGTCACTTGGTTCAGTTCCTCTTATTCCCTACCTTTTCATCTATATTAAGGGTCATTTATTTTCTCGGCTTGTACGGTACTTGCCACTCCAATCACCAGAGGACGGCTCATCAGTGGTCAATAAGTACTTATTGATTACTTCTGGGCCTCTTGGCAGACTGAATTAGAGCCAGGTGCTATCCTTCCATACTCTGTGATAATTCTTTGTTGTTTCTTGGTAAAATGTAGAGAAATATATTCTTTTTGGTAACAGCAGTGACAATAGCATAATGTCAAGTGCTAGAGCATACTCAAGCGCAACTGATTGTTTTCCTATGGGTGATGAGAAGTATGACTCAAGCTTTTTTCTGTAGCTGTGTTCACTTTTACATACTGATTTAAGGAGCCTGTTTTTGTCATTTGTTGTGTGAGACAGGGTCTCATGTGTCCCAGGCTTACTTACTATGTAGCTGAGAATGACCTTGAATTTCTGATTCAATGTCTTCCTCCTCCTAAGTGCTGGGATACAGACATGAGTGCGCGCGCGTGCGCGTGCACACACACACACACACACACACACACACACACACACACACCCGAGTTAGAAGACTCTAAAGTCTAAAAACTTAATTCTTTTCTTCTCATATTAAAATAACCCAAAACTCCAGAGTGACTTTAAATTCTGAATGGTAAGGTGAAATGGTTTGATGACTATGGCCAACAATGCCTCACTTCTATAACAAGGATTCTCATGGAGTCCTTAAACAGCAATGCTTCTTTTTCTCCTCCCTAATAATAGCAATCCAATAGTACTTCTTCAAGAAAATAGAGCATGCCTTTAATCCCAGTACACAAGAGGTTGAGGAAAGCCTATCTGAGAATTCGAAGCTTGCCTGGTCTACATAGCCAGTTCCAGGCTTCATAGTAAGACTCTATGTCAAAGAAAATATTTATTGACTTAAATACTAGAATTATTTTTAGAAATATTTTTATGTTCTATGGGAATTTATTTTAAGTTGGTAACATTGTATTCATAGAACCTGGAATTCTTCCTGTTCAGTGCTACCTTTCTTGCTATCTTTTATATTTTCTAAGAATATTTGGATTAAGAAGAACTGCTTTCTGAGCAGTTTTTTTTAACCCATTGTATGTTTCATTATCTGTCATAATTCAGACCATTTCCAAATCCAAAACAACTTGTAAGGTGTCAATTAGACCTAACCTTGATGAAAAAAAAAAGGTTTATATAATCTGTGGTGATAAGATTGTAATATTATAATATTACAATACATTTTAAAAGCCAATTCAAAAAGCACTAGCATGACCTGGCTCACTCAGATCAACTTGGCCCATGGCAATGGTGGAATACTGGTGCTGTTCCTCCAGTTCCTGGACCAGGTCCTCTCTTCAGCACAGTCTTCACTGTTCTAGCATACAGGCCAGAGTGTAACTATAACCACAGTGTTGTACAACCTGCCTCATCTGGAAAATCTCCAGCTCATTAAACAGCAGTCCCCATTTCTGTCTGTCCTTATCCACTCATAACCTCCATTCAGTTTTCTGCTTCTATAAATTTGACAGAGAGATGTCATTCAAGTGAAATCATACAATATTCTTGTTACTAACTCTAGCTTTCCTGTTTATAATTTCTCAAGGTTCCTTCATATTGCAGCATATGTCAAGATTTTATTCTTTAATGTACAATAATATTCCATGATATGCATAGACTGTTTTGTTCATTAATGTATTGATGGACCCTTGTGTTGCTTTGGTCTTCGGCTGTGAATGGTGTTTCTATGAGCTTGAGTATACAGGTACCCATTGAGACCTTGATTTCAGTTCGTTGTGTTTATACACAGAAGTGGAACAGTTAGACTGTTATTAGTAGTGTTCTTTCTACCTTTCAAGAACCCCATGCTTTTTCATAGAAGCTGCAGTATTTTCCCTTCTCACCAAGAGTGCATCTGCATTACATTCCCAACATTACCATAAATAGCAGGTGGACTTTTGTTGTCCATACTAGCCATCTTAATGAGTATGATTACCCTCTCAGCTTTGTATTAGCTAATTCTTCGGTATTCATTATTGAAGACTGTCATATATTTTAAAAATAATACAAGATGGATAGACAGAAAATCAGCCTCATAGGAAGCAGAAACAAATCAGAAAAGACTGTTTTTCTTCTTTTTCTTTTAAGGTTCCTAGAAAAATTAGTTATTCAACATATAAAACAACACATTTTATAAAAGGAAGAAAGAGCAAAATGCTTAACATATTACCTGGACTGAGGATGTGGCTCAGCATTGCTTCTCACATATAACATACACAACCCTGATTTGATCCACAGTATCACAAGATACAAGAAAGTAAAACTGAAAATATTGTTGAAGTCTTTGAAAGAATGAAAGAGTAGAAAACATTTCTGAGGCACTCTCTTACAAATCCATAATGGAAACATAATAGTGACAGCATGGTTTTGGCGGATCAGGGAAAACAGAAAAAGAAAAATACAAATATTTTGAGATAATTTTCAAAAACTGATAAGATGGAGGATCCACTGCCTAACACAAACAAAACATACTGCACACATTGCATGGTGTGTGAATGCACTACAGTATAGCAGTGAGCTCCACAGATAGGCACAGTTATACCAATCCATTAAAACAACATACCTACTGAGAGAACAGTTTGATTCTAAAAGTTCTAAATGGAAAGCCCTATGAGTTTGCTAAAGAGTAAGCCAACAAAACTAACCAAACTGTGGGAGCCGGGTTTCAGGTTCCTCATGGCTTTACCCAGCAGGTCTGCATAGAGGATGATTGGGGCCACGGGCCTAGGTACAGGTGTCCAAGATGGTCTGCACTTGGCTGTGCTGGGGGAGGAGGTCTTTTGCCTCACCTCTTGGCATCTCTATAAATACCCTGGGGCAGAGACAGTCAGGGCCTGTTGGCATAGGTTCCAGGCCCTCTCGAGGCTATACTTTATTTTCTATCTGTTTATTTATCTCCACACTATAAATCCTTCTATCTAATATTTCCTGCTGCTCACACTCAAGAAAACTCTGGGGAGCTGTGGGGTTGATGGGTAAATGCCCCACACCAAACAAACATAAAAACAGGCCAACCACAAAGGAGCAATAATCACAGCAATAGAGCTGCAGCATATTAACGGAGTAGATGGGAAGTTTTTATGTGAATATGACTTTCATGTTCAGATTTCTCTGCTTAGCAAAACTACCAAAGTTGTATAAGGATATATAAAATACCAGACATATTCTAACAGAAATGAAAAAGGGAAAAGGGAGAATGGAATTTCAAAAATAATAATTTCAAACCCAAAGAGCAATGAGGGAAAATCCTAGGATGACAGCCAGATTGTACTAACAATTAATCATGACCAAAACAGAAGAATGCCTTGGGAGAGTTATGAGGGAATAAAAACAGGTGGAAGATATTCTATTCTACAGATATATCACTGCTTATTGGTCTTTAATTAGTACATGGAATCAAGAATACACATTTAAAAGTAAAAGGCCACTAGAAATTTTAGGAAAAGTGAGATCTATACAGTAAGGAAATACAAGTGCATATTACTATCTGGTTTTAAGAGTGAACTGAATACTAGTTGTAGAGACATTTTATATATATATATATATATATATATATATATATATATATATATGTCTATTTGTTGATGTATCCTTTATTAACCTTCTAAAAACATGAAAAAGTAGATTTAGCTACAGAATAACATGTAGATATCAGCCTTCACGTTATAAAGTGTAATTATGAACACTGGAGTTAAAATCAAGGAGAACACTCATAATCCCTCATTCTCACATAATGAACACTTAAAAAATCCTGTCTGTAGGAGATGGAAGAAGTACAGTGTGACATTTGAATAACAAATAACTTATTTAAAAAACTCAAAATATTAATAAGTAAAATCTAAGATCAGTAAATTACAGTTTAAGGATGTTACTAACTAAAGTAGACATTTAAGTAGGTGCTACTAAAGGACATTGGCTGTACTCTTACAGCCAGGGACTGTCACTTTTCATATGTTATGTCTTAATTGTTTGATTTTTAGCAATGGCTGTAAGTTATTTTGACTAAAAATTAAGAATCAATAGGCACAACATCAGATTTAAACTGCATTCTGTATACCAAATAATGCAATAGAGTGATAATTTATATTTGTGGAGAAGTAGAATGGCCATGTTCAATCTATGAATCATGATGTACAATATTGTCATAAGTTTAAAAAATATGTTTAATAAGATGCAGCTAATGTAGACTTTGGTGTGAATTTGTGAATGATTGCCTCTGCAAATCCTTATGTTGTCTATGTTGCTTTCTTGAGGATACAGTTAGCATTGGGGGTTACTATTAGATGCAGCTTTTTTATCTTTTAAGATATTTGTGAAAATGACACACGGAGCTCCACCTGGGGCCTGGCTGAGGATCTCTGCATCCACTTCCATCAGTCACTGGATGAGAGTTCCAGCCCGACCGTCAGGGTGTTTGGCCATCTGATCACCAGACTAGGTCAGATCAGGAAATGTAACGAGCAAATGGCATCTAATAAACATGCCATCTTGGCACTAGTAAAGATTACTCTGGATATAACAGAGACACAATGAAAAGGCTCAGCTGATAAGTTTCCAAGTTCTCTCATTTCATATATGTAAATTATTTACTGAAAACATGGTGTATCTGTGTGAAAAAATGGTTTTATATTATTGAATGAATTGGCTTCATTGCTCAAAGGCTGTATATTTGTTCTAACCATAGTCTTGCTGTTGGGAGATGAGAGAAATGAATTTTCAGTTTTTAATCTGCTTTTCAAATGAAAGTAACCAATAATGTTACATTTGTCTTGTCTATCTGAAACATGAAATAAGCATTTGGGTTGGCCTAGTTCTTGAGCTAGGCCCAAATAGGCTTTGATGTCTAAAATACTTCCGTGACATAACAATGGTGTTTCTTAACCACCTAGGACTAAACCAAATAAGAGTATTACTGTAAGACTACAGGTTAAGCTGCTTATCTTTATCTGTCAATCATACGATGCTGAAAATAGGGGAGAGTTTTGCTCATTCATTCACAATTTGCCATTCATGGAGTGGTCGTTGTATATGAAAGACACAAGGTCCAAGGTTGCTATCATTTATTTTTAACAATTTTATCACATTCTTTCTTTTTTTATTGAAAATATTTTGCATAAAATATATTTGATCAGTTTCCTCTCCCTTATGTTCTCCCAGATACTCCCTACCTCCCTACTCACCCAACTCCATACTTTCTTTCTCTCGATTTAGAAAACAAATAGGCAAATATCTTTCAAAGAGTCTGTTTGCAATGTTGGAAATTGGCTGGCATCTAATGGTTTGTAACTGACCCATTCTCTAACAGACACAGGTAGTCCAACATGTCCCACATTGTACAAACTGATTTATACTGAACCCTTGCTTGCTTCTGAATATCTGAAAGAATGATACTTGCTAGGCAGAAAGTGCTGTGTAAGCACATCCCAGTAGAGACCTCAAATACTGAGACAATATTGAATTGGCAGCCTGAATACAATATTGAATTTCAGATTGCTGGAGAAAAAAAAAAGTGTTCTTAAGTGTGTACTGCATAGGCAGCTCAGAGTACAGGAGCACTGATTCCCTGTCTGATTCTTGCCCCTTACCATCCAGCTATGTATATGTATGTGGTTACAGGTCTACATAACTTCTTTGCTTGAAGTACAACTCTCTTGAGTCTAGTAAGTCTCCAAAAGTGAAGGTGTAGTACAGTAGGAAGTAGCTTAGTCATGCCTCCACACGTTCTTCTATCTCTACTCTGGCAAGATCAAAGTTCTCAGAGTAATTCTCAAACATGGATGAGTAAAATAGTAAAAGTGTTGAGTTTTTCTTGAACTGTCCACTGAAACCACATATCCCTTTCAGGTTCAGCTTCCTTAGAGTCCTTTGACCAGTTTGATCATGTACCTAAGGTGAAAGACTTGTTGTACTCTTGTATAATTATCAGGTCACTTTTTTTGTCTATAGAGTGGAATCCTGAATCTTCAGAGCTTTTATACACACTGTTTCTACTGCCTGAGACAACATTCCATCTCTTCACTTGCTTATTCCTACCCAGCTTTTTCCTGTGACCAAAGGCTGCTTCCTAATGGAAATCTTTCTTAAGCGAGTAAATGTCTCTTTTTAAAATATTTTGGTTGTATTCTTTGTTTTTGCTTCATAATATCTATCAATTGGATTCTTGCTTGCTTAATGTCTGTCTCTTCTACTGGTCTAAATTAAGTGAGAAAAGGATGATATGTATCTTGTTGACTATTGTGGCCCTAGAAACTGGTATATGGCCAGGCATATGATGAGCCCATGATAAACATTTGTTTGATGAAATAATGATAAAATTGTGTCTTGGCATGACTGTATACCTTTTGAATCTTACAGCATATGTAATGGCCATAAATTGGACTGACCCTTAAGTCCATAAGGATGAAATACACATAGTTTATTTAAATGGTGATCCAGCAAGCATTTAGAAGGGATATGGAAAAGTGAGGCAGAAAAGGGAAGGAAGCCAACGTTGGGGAATGAATAGTAGGATGTGGGCAACAAGGACTCTGTCCTGCTCAGAACCTTTGGGGGACTGTGTGGAACATACCTCAGAGTTGTTCTAACTAACAAGTAAAGTATTGGGTGTTTATTTACTGATTCCTTTCTAGTTTGTTTGAAGGCTACTCCATGGGCCATTAGTTCCCTAATACTTCCAGTCTGTTCCACTTAAGAACTAAGAAAACTCCTATGATGAGAGGAGATTCATGAGGGGAGGGAGCTCATGACACAAAGGCAAAGTTTCTACTGAGATGGCGGTTGACGGGGTTTGAGTGGGCACTCCAGTAACACTATGACCAGAAACTCAACTGAGTGCAGCTGAAACCAAGAGTAATTATTATCATATGCTGAAAAGAAAGGCAGCAGACAAAGCTTCCTAGGTGTTGTGAAGCTCAAGTATATTTTAGGAAGTGTACAAAGATGCAAAAATTACATGAGAAGTTACTATACTACAAATTTATGGCTGTGGTAGTAAGAGGTCACATATCAGTTATAGTATGGAAGCTTTGAAAACAAGCTCCTCTGTGGACCTAAAAAAATAGTTGGTGCCCTCCCCCATTTGGTACATGGAGCCATTTCTATCAGGAGGGCTACTTACTATCTAGAGGATCTTTTTTAATGGGTGTTTTGTAATGGCATATTTTTCAGGAAATAATCCTGTTGTGTGGATATTAACAGATAGGGCCTATATAAGAACAAGGAGGAGTTAAACAAGGGATAGAAATATCCCAGGGCTGAGAGAAACCTGCCGAGTCCTCTTCCTAGAACTGCTTCTTATTATTAGAACACCTCCACATCTCCACAACTCTTGGCCCTTCTTCATGCTGTGGTTATATTTCTATAGCAATGTTGTTACAAAGACCACAGGAACTAGGCAGAATATATATGTGAATGTAGCATTCTTGATATTACTTCTAGGAAGAAGAAGAGAAAGAATCACACAGTAAAAAACAAGAGGAGGAAATTTTAGAAGTTTGCCATTTGTAGTAAAATAAATCCATTCAAGATGAACACATGCAGTTGAGGATGAAGGCAAGGAAAATTCAGCAATCTTGAATGTTTGTTTGGCAGAGCCCTGGATTGGGAACTCTCAATTATGGATTTTAGGCTTGACACTTCGCCAGTTTGGCAAGTTTTCAGAGCCTCTGTTGGATGCTGATACAGAGTAGTACACATGAACACTAAGGCAAGCAAACTTACCATCCTGGATCCTTAGATCCAACATGGCTTTTCCTGTTGGCTTTCTCAATCCATTTCCAGGGAAAGTAAACAGCTACTGAGCACAATGGTGTGTGAGGTACAATGTGAGTTAATCCACAATATGATGCCTCTGTTAACATATCCAGAAGCTTTGTAGATAGTGTCATGATTCTCTTCTCAGATGGGGATATGCAGGTACAAACTAATGAGAAAATTCTCTCAGTTCATCCATCTAGTAAAAACCAGAGCCAAAATCAGGCATATTTGATTCCAAATTTTGCATTCTTTGTACTAACCTGAATGGTACAAGTTACCTATTAATTCTCTTGGTACTTTGGGAAGTCAGTTGAAGTATTATTACCCTTGTTTTCCATGTTGGGAAATGTGGAAGGCAACATATTTAACACTACACTGCAGAGTCCCCTGCCCACAGTAAAGCTTGTATTGGTATGTTGCCAACTCTACAACAAGTTAAAACAGAGGGGAAGAGAGGAAGTGATTACAGAGTACAGAAGTCTTTCATAAACTTCAACATTGTTAAAAATATTTTTTGTAAAGCCCAAAAAAGAGGTGGGAGGGTTAAAAAAGCAGGTACTGTAGCATGAGTTGTCCAGGTTCAGTAATGGAGAAGAGGAAGGAGGGGAAGAAATGGGAGGAAAGAGAAGGGAAGAATCATTTTACATTCCAACCTTTCATGTGGTTTTAAGTTGGCCGAAATTACAGTAACTTTAATTTTTTTGTCGTGTGGGGGTAGGTAAGAGGAACCCTATTATTCCATCATCTTTAGTCACAAGTTGTCACTTTGGCTGTCAAGCTGGTTTTCTTAGTGCCTCTTAGGGTGTTATCTTGAGAAAAGAACTGTAATTTCAGTGGAAGAATTCTTTTCACTGTTCGGTGAAACTCTTGTCCGGTACCACAAACTAATTTATTCCTCAAATGATGCACTACAGCACAACTCATCTCTAACTTTCTGATACTTTACAGACCAAGCATACATCAATTCTGTTTTTCACAAATCGAGGTAATTTCTCAATCATGGATCAGTGAGTTAGGGCAGTCACAAGAGGGAGGGAAATTGATTTTAAGATCTAATTCTGAGAAATGAATGGAGAAAAATTGGAATTTGAAAGGTAGGGAGAACAAGACAGGTATATAATGCAAGTCACCAGGTGTTTCTATATACATTAATATCAGATAGTGTTACCCAACCCCAGAGATTCTAGATAACTAGTGTGGTGTGTTATGGAGCATAGCATTAACATAGAGATTCTGTAAGCTCTCCAAAGTTCATAACCCCTGGACTAGGAAATAACATGCTATTCAAAGGATTGTAATAATCATAATGATTGTGATAATCAGTGGTGGTCAGTTTTAAACTGTGAGAAACTAGTGCCCATGCTCACAGTCGTGTACACAGACATTTCATGCAATAGACTGAATCTGGGAAGATATTTATAATGCAAAATGTGTTATCTCTTATTCTTTTCACCTGTAGCCCCCACACCAGAGCACTGCTGTTTATGTTTTGTTTTTTTTTTTAAATCTGAGACTCAATAATGAAATGATTTGGCCCTCTTTAATCTCCACTATCTGCTTCATAACACATTGCACTGAAGTAATTCAACACTACGCATTTCTGAATGTCAGGCTGGCCTCTAAGATGATGGACAGGTAAACCAGAGAGACAGGCAGACCATATATTGAGCCGGTGATAGAATCTGACCAGACCCACAGACTGACAGTCCTTTAGTGACATAGGCAGACACTTGGCTAAATCCTACCACTGGAGTCCCACATTTGTCAGACAGCCTAGAAATCCTATTTGGTTGCTCTGTGAAGTGACAAATCCAGACCTGGTTCACTCTGAGAATCCTGTCTCTTAAATCTTCTCTGATTAGCTAGATGATTTATAGCTGGGGACCACTTGCCTGGAAAGCAAGTTGTAGTCTGTTCCTCTCTGCCTGCCCCCTATCTTAACTTCCAGCATTTGTGAGTGTGTAAGTGACTCCATTCACCAGCTGTCCTTCAGCCACACAGACATTTCAGATTTATGCCAATGACTTTCCCATAGTCACATAGAGATGGGGGTGTCATGTGACATGAACTTTTGCTTTGTTTCTGGCTTGCTTCATAATTTTTGAGAGCTGAGCTCTGGCACAGAGCAGCACACCTTTCTGAAGGATACCTGCACAGGGCTTCTTCAGGACAGCATCCATTTACACTGAGACCCACATAAATATATCCAGTCTATCCATGAAGAGTGGAACATCTCCAAAGTCCTTTGGCATTTTGTGCCTGGTACTCTGACTGGCACCTCTTACCCATGCCAAGAGAGTCAGTCTAGGGCTTCTCCATAATAGTTCTCTAGCTTGTACCCACCTACACAAATGTCACATTCATCTTCCCTTAAGTGAAGTAGTAGAACTTTGTCACAAGATCTCTAGCCCCTAATCTTTTTAGCTCTTGTTAGACACTTCAAGCCCAGGTAATCACATGGTGGGAAAGATAACACATGGGTGAAGCAGGCCAGTGTAGGACTCAGTGGGAGGATGGAGGACTGTGGCAAACTGAAGAACAGGTGGCCCATCTGCAGACAACACCTGCTACTCAGCTGAGTCAGTTGTTGCCAAGAAGAAACTGAGAGCAGGGAGTTCCAAGAGAAACTATAAATACAGATTATTACATGAAACCTGGTCTTAAATGTTGACAGCAAATTTCATGTTATTAAGACCATTGAAGACAGACACAATGTTCTATGGGTCAGGCAGGGCCCAGGAATGCCATTCCTGACCCTTTCTTAGAAGCAATCTTTTCTATGCCTTTGGGTCTTTCAACCTATCTCCCACCTCTACTTTTCCCTGACTCTCAATGCTGTTTGAGGGATCTGTTACTGATTTCAGGCACAGTCTGTGACCTAACACAGGACAAGGTATAGGAGCCTGGGGATATTTTTGTGCCTCATTCACCGAGACAGTGTGCTCTAGCTAGCAAGAAAGACCAGAGATACTGTTTCCTCCTTCAACCTCCATTACAGGCTTTGGATCCCAGAAGGCTGATGCTCATATATGACAACAACCTCTTTGTTGCTCTGCCTCAGGAAAAAAGCCAGAAGTTTTGTGTTAATAGTACTAGGCAGAAATGATTTCTGTGAAAAAAAAAGGAGCTTCTGTATATAAGAGAAGGAGGCATAACACATTTGATTTTTATTATAAGTCAAAACTCGGAGATGTAAGATATATACAATTGAATAAAATAATATATTTAAACTATTTCTCTACAGTCCCATTGATAAAATTCTCTATTGGGATTCCTTTCAAGAATGATACTGGTCAGCCTTGGTGGCCCATACTTGTAACCCTAACACTCAGAAGGCAGAGACAGGAGGATTTCTATGAGTCTGGTGCTAGTCTGTCCTACATAGTGAGTTCCAGGACACCTGGACTATAAAAAGGGACTCTGCAAAAAGAAAAATCCTGCATAAATTTAAAATAATTTTAAAATGTTCCTATGTACTTCCCCCTTCCTGCCCCAGGACAGGGGAACCCATGGCTGATATGTAAAATTAAAATACAAATGTAATTTAAAAAATTTAAAAAAGATATGTGCTATGTTAACAGAAACTCTTGATGAACTGCCCTTTTAGATGACCTTTTCAGAGTTGTATTTGCTCATGTCATGTCAAAGTTAAAGTAATGTGCCTTCATTGTTAACCTTCTGAGTTTGGACATATCATAGTAATGAAATGGATTCCTGACTTTTACAGCATCTTCATTTCCAAGAACGTTAAAGTATTGGAAAGGAAAGGAAAAGAGTAATTGAGTTATAGTGACCTTATAGTAATAAATTAGGGTGAGTAGTTAGGGTAGTGGTACACACCTGTGATCTCTGCAGGATAGGCTGAAGGAGATGAAATTACATGTTCAAGGCCAGCCTGAACATGTAAGTAAAAACCAACTTGGGGTATAGCTCAATTAAAAAGAAAAGAAAACCCAGGGTATCTGAGTCAAAGAGGTTAACAGCTCACTGAAAATGTAGGTAGTATTAAAAACAGCAAGCAAATCTATAATTTCAATATGCATTGAACAAGAATATTCTTTTGATGGATTTTTTTTTTTTTTGGCGTTCATTTTCAGAAAGAGATTACCCCCCACCATGCTCCTCTTTCCCAAGCAGATGAGCTTTGGTTACTCATATCAGAGTGGGGTTATGTGGTCAGAAACATATGGTGCTGTAGAGCAGGGCAGCTCAAGGAATTGAGAGCATGATAGGTAGAGAAACTTAAAGAGACAAAGCCGAGCCACATCAGTCAAGGTAGGCTTGTTCAAGCAGGAGGATGTAGGCATATCCTATGGCCTGGGTACCTGGGTGCTAATAGGGATTGCAAGCTGGCATCTCACACTGTATGCTAAGAATGAGCATCCTGGAATATGCAGACACTTCCTGTTTCTTCAGGCTTAGTTCCCCTGTGCTGTCACATTTCATGTTAATCTGCAATCCTAGCTTTGCACAGGAGCTGGGATTTCAAAGACCTCAGCTCTCTTAGAGCAAGACAGGCTTTGATAGCAAACAGACTTTGGAACTCATCACAATTGGTTCTAAGTACTGGAATTACAGTGGTAAGGCTGACTCAACATCATTTGTTTTTGCCTGCTAACCAGTTTAAGGGCAGCAATTACAGTGTTCTTACATTCTGCATTGCTACATTCAGTAAGCAAGTTGATCCAGATCCAAGCCCTTTCCAGTTAAATGAGAAGATGAACACTCCTCAGTTGTTCATGGCCCACAGCTGAGTTGTCTATGCCTTCCAGTCCTACATGCAGGGTGGGGAGTGACAGTAACAGATGCTAAAACAAACATGAATCCTATCTACAGTTACAGATGTAACTATAAATAAAGACAGGGGTAGTATGTGAATGC